>NW_012142746.1:473282-484810 GCF_000956105.1 Propithecus coquereli
GGCCTCAGCGAATTTCTTAGCAGAAACTTTGCAGGCCAGGAGAGAATAGGATGATATATTTAAAGTGCTGATAATATGTTGTGAATATTTTCAGCATTTACTCTTCAATGACTTAATTTCTTTAAAACACTGGAAGGCATCCCACCAACTGCCCGTGTACAGAGGCAGCACTTTCAGATGTAACTTTCCTCCTCCCTGGGGCAAAACAGCTGGTGCCCAACAGTCCCACCTCCTTCCCATCTCCTTTTCTTTCTCCTTCTCCTCCTTCTCTTTTTCCTCTTCCTCTTGGCTCTTCTTTTTATTCCTTTCTCTCTTTCTTCTCTTCCTTCCTCTTTCTATTCTTTCCCTTTCTCCTTTTTCTCATCTTTCTCTTCCTTTGATATTATAATTGAGCCGGTCATTTGCAGAGATGTCAGGCCAGTAAATAGATCGCGTGTGCGCATGTGCATGTGTGTTTTGATGGCTGCGCTGCTGGCCTTGTGTCGGCTGGTGCACTGAAGGCGCATCTTTGAGACACCCTCGGAAAGCCAATTGGTCCTCGGGGAGTCGCAACCTCACTGGAGACATTCAATGGTAGATGTGGGTCTAATGTAGGAAAGGCTTTTTATTTCTGCTTTGGGTTAGACATACATGGGATTGAATTGAGTCATCTTTAATAGTGAGTTCCCTGTTACTGGTTGCATTCAAGCAGAGGCTATTTGATTACTTCCTATAGGCGTTGTAGTGTTTCTGGATGAAAAACCATGTCCAGGCCAAACATTTTGGTCCTATACCAGATTTGCACTTTAGTCTGGGTGTACCTTTAGGTTAGATTCTGTGATCTCTAAACTCCTTCCAAGTATTAGATTCTCTGATTCCATGACTCTTGTGACATAGACTTTTTTCTAAGGTGCTGGTATTTAACCTCCTGAAACTGATGCTGGTAAAAAAACTTGAATGGAAAAGGATGCTTAACTAATTGCAAATAATGAGATTTCAGTTTATTTGGGAATTTCAATGGTTCAGGCTTTCCCTGCCCCTCATTTCTATGGATACATGGCAGGCTGCCTTAATGACGAAAATATTAAATACATGTGGAGCATTAGGACAGGTAATACACACATGTTCTAGACAGACCGATGTTAGTTTCTACCTGCATGCTTGAACAAGCTACTAGTCCTGCATGAAATGTCACACTAAAGACCCCCTAAATGCCTTGACTGAGCAATTTGGCCGGACCCCATCTTCCCATTTCAAAACGTTTCAGATTTCCTTTGCTCCGTGAAATGCATGAAAGCTGCTTCTGACCACAGAGACTAATGTGCTGTCCCTTTTATCTCCAGAACGGGCTCCCAATTGGTTCCAGGGAAAGTGATTTCCCCAAAGTTGGCTGCCAGCTGTAATTGGCTTATACGTGACCCATCCATTTCGACATGCTCGTTAGAGCTGGGTGCTGGGGTCTCTTCATTCCCTGGCAGGCAGCCCAACAGAGGCAGTGCATACCAGCTGGTGCAAAGGTAGAACCCTTGGAGGTGGCCAGCCTACCTGTGTACTCCATGCACTGTTGGGTGGAGCAGGCCTAGTGGGGAGACCGTCCTTGAAACCAGGTGGACAGCGGGAAATATTGGTGGAAAAAAGACTCCATCTTTTCTCCCTTTTTACTTCCCTCTTCCCCTCATTTCCTTCCTCCATTCTCAGTCTAGAAGCAATAGTGATGAATTGTACAAATTGCTTGGGTTTGAAACTGGCTTTGCCACCTACTTCCTGCAGAACCTTGGCCAAGCTTCTCAGAATGTTACTGCCTCAGTCTCCTCATCTGTAAAACGGGAATAATAATAGCATCCTACTTCATAGTGTTGTTGGGAAGACTAACCAGGTTAATGTAAATAAAGCACTTAGGACAGTGCCTGAGAAGTCAGGAGGGCAATGCACAGGCTTGCTAATTTTCTCTGAAGGGGCCCAGTGCCTGCTATGGCCTGAGCACGGGCTCTATGCTGAGTGTTGGGTACATCTCACATTTGCGGAGCCCCAAGAAGGCATGATGGACTTTTCCTTTTCCTCATCTTCCTGCCTTCCGTATTCCTTCCCTCTCTCTTTCTTCCTTTCTGTATTAGTTTCCTATTGCTGCTGTAACAAATGATCACCAACTTTCTGGCTTAAAACGACACAAATTTATTGTCTTACAGTACAGGTCAGAAGTCTCACTGGGCTAAAAAGTCAAGGTGTCAGCAGGATGTCTTCCTTTCTGGAGGTTCTAGGGGAGAATTTGTTTCCTTGCCTTTTTCAGCTTCTAGAGGCTTCTCCCATTCCTTGACTTGGGGTTCCCTTCATATCACTCTGCTTCCATTGTCACGTCTTCGCTGAATCTCTTGCCTCCGTCTTTCTCGTAAAAGCCCTTTGTGATTACCTTGGGCCCAACTGGGTAGTCCGGGAAATCCCTCCATCTCAAAATCTGCCAAGTCCCTTTTGCCATAGAAGGTAGCACGTCCACAGGTCCCAGGATTCAGACATGGTTATTGGGGGGCCGTTATCCTGCCTACTGCACTGTTTTCTCCCTTCCTTCCTTTTAAAAATGCTTGTCCTGTTCATGAACTTCCTTGAGCCAGTGTGGAGCATCAGGGGAGCTTGGCTGCAGGCCTGTCACTCCCACAGATGTGCCCCATGTGTGATCTTGGGTGAGAACTAGCCCACACCTGTAACACAGGGATTGGACTCATCATGCGGCACCCAACCTCTCATGTGCAAAATCACCATTTCCTTGATTCTCTTTTAATTGATCTCATTAAATTGATCCGACTCTGAAGCTGCTGAGCCCCCACCTTGCTTGCTGGGGGAAAATCACTCTGCTTGGTGGAGCTTTCCCTGTTCCCAATTGTTCCAAGCTCAGGCTGTCCCAGAATGCACACTCCTCAGGCAGGCTGCTCTGGTTTTCACAGCATCGGTCTCCAATGCCGCCTTTGAGACATCCATTGTCCAGCCTGTGCGGTCCCTATGGGCGCCATGCATGCAGCCAGGGAATTTTGGTGGTCTTGATTACTCCTGTGCCTAGTACCCAGGCACCCTACACCTCAAACATAGCCCTTCCTCTTTGGGGTTTAACCACCTGAGGAAACAGCGTCTGAGGCCCTGGACCCACTGACCTCCCCCTGGTCCCCAGTCTGGGGACCCTCTTTTGGTACTTCCCTCCTGCTATGCTTGGTGTAACCTTGTCAAAGGGCTTTTTATTATGCAAAGTCCAGGAAGAGAAGTGTCTTTTGGGCAACTTCAGCTTTGGGCTTTCCAGCATCTACTCCTGTGGAAGCAAAAGGGTCTGCCTCTCTGCTGAAAATGGTTAAACAGAAAAAATATTAATTGAACAAGTGCAAGTGAGTGGATCAATGAATTATCCTGCCTCGAACAGTTCTCAAATGCTATTCTGCAGAGCCACTTGGCTCCTCAGAGCCGAGATCTCATGGGTGGAGTTCTAGATCTGTCTCCCTCACTCAACAGAAGCAGCCACTCTGTTGTTAGTCTTGTGCATTAAAGATTCTAAGGATTCTATGGTTAAAAAATATTTGAAACCACTGGAGTAGGTGATCTCTAGGGCCTCAGTCAGTTCTAAGGTGTATAATTTTTATGTTTCAGCAAATTCAGCAGCCTTATGAAGATATCACTTAGTTTCTATTATCTGGCTTTCTATTTAGCCAGAGTCCTCTGTTATTAAAAATGTCCATATAATTTATCTGCAGCACAATAGTCTTTGTTCATAGCAATGCAGTGTATGACCTTGGGAGACATAAGCTTTGTCTGTATCCCTTATTTTTTTTTTCAGAATGTGTTTTTAGACCTAGAATTATTTCAGCAAAGGGGATAAACATTTCAACATGATATTGTACACACGCTCACACAAGCACACATACATACACATATGTATATGATATATACAAACTGATAAAATGCATGGTCATGGGAGAAAATTTGGAACATACAGAGCAACATAAAAATAAAATAGAGATCACCAATAACTCCAGATTGATCACTGTTAACATTTTGGGATATTTTCTTTTCTAATATTTAAAAAATTATCTGTACAATGTCTACACAAATTATTAGTACAAAATAGGGAGCATGCCACGTTTGTAGTTTTATATGTTGATTTTTTCATATAATATCTCATAAGCATTTTTCTCATGTCATTAATTTTTTAAAAAACATGATTTTAATGAGTACATAAAACTCTATAATATGCATATGCCATACTTGATTTACCAAGTTCCCTATTACTGCATATTTGAAATGTTTCTAATTTGTCGTGATTATCAATAAGAGTGTGAGGAAAATGTCCATAAACAAATCTTTATTTACATCTCTAAACATTTCTTGAGATAGATTCAAAGTAACAGTGAGCTATGATAGCACCACTGCCCTCCAGCCTGGGCCACAGAGCTAGACCCTGTCTCTAAAAAATAGAAGAAATTAAAAAAATTTTAAAAAAGTGACAATATATGTAGCTTTCAAATTAATGGAATCTCTAGGCATCTCCCATAGTTTTTCCTAAAAAATAAAGGATGCAGAAATAAGAATAGGGCTAAAATAAGCCAGAGTATTTACATATAAAAATGGAAGAAGAAAAAAAGGTCTTCTAGCTCTGATGTGACCCACTGTTAAGGTCTGAATGTGTCCCCCAAAATTCATGTGTTGAGATTTAATTACCGCTGTGATCGTATTGAAAGGTGAAGGCTTTAGGAAATGATTAAGTCATTGAGGACAAAGCTCTCATGGATGGGATTGGGGCCCTTACAAAAGGGCTTGCGGGAGGAGGTTTGTTCTTTTTTGCTCCTCCGCCGTGTGGGACACTGTGTTCCTCCCCTCTGGAGGACGCAGCGAGAAAGCACCATCCTGGACCTTCGCCAGACACTGAACCTGCCAGCACCTTGAACTTAGACTTCCCAGCCTCCAGAACTGTCAGGAAATAAATTTCTGTTCTTCATACATTATCCAGTCTATGGTGCTTTGTTACAGCAGCACAAACAGACTGAGACCCCCACCTTTCAGCTGACTCTGTTCTCTAACGCAACGATCATAGGACAGTGTTTGCGGGCTTTGTTCAATCAGGCTAGTAAAAGTACCTGGGGACTGATGAGTAGGACCTGTCCTCAGGGAACCTATGCTTAGAATCCATCCTAGTGATTCTTCATTTGGCAACACAAGGATTTAGGTTACAAATCCAATAGCAAAGAGCCTATGAAGCCGATCTATGAACGTAAGTAGTGCTGTCCCCCAAATCCGTGGTAGGACAGTAACAGATGCCATGTCTGCCCAGTAGAAAAAGGCCCATGTTTCTTTCCAAACTTGCATGAGTTCTTGAATCCCTTAAGAGGCTGCCGGGACATTTTTTTCTCTGCCATTACAACTTGGTGACTTCAGATTTCACAGCTGGAGGTGATCCTGGCGCTTCTGCTCTCTACCTGGTTGCCTCCATGCCAATTTCAACATTCTTCCTTCTAGCGTGTTACAGTGATTATAATTGCTTCTGAAATACTTTAGAATAATTAGTGTGAGAGTAGGCATGTGCCCGTTAATTTACCTGATGGTCTGGTAACACACCAGCAGCATGCACGGTCTGGGGCGTACAGCTACCATTCCATCACGTGGAACCAGACTCCAGACAGAGGTGGCTACTGCAATCTTTCTTCCGTCCTTTCTAGATCACCAGCAAAGGATTTGCTAATTAACACACTGGTATCAAAAATGGACTTTTATTGGCAAATCTAGTGACTGTTAATTTGATGAATGTTCAAAGTGAGCTTCAGATATGCAGTTTGGGTTAAAATATGTAGCTAGAGACATTCTCCTGCCTTGTTTGAACCTAGCAAGGCTCGTAGCCTGTGCCTTTAGGGTTATCACCTGAACTGCAAAGGGGTCCTTACATCAGTCCTGTGTCCAGCCGTTGGGTTAGGAGGTTTCTGATCACAGGATTCCAACCAGCGATCATAGAATCCTGCTCTAATCTGCTTTGAATAAACTTTCATACAGGGACAGATCAGAGCACCGGAAAAGTCAGAAAGCTAGCCCCAGAATTGGTCAGATGAAGTGCTTAGTGCCTGCTTTGTTAATGAATGTCTATTTGGTTAATGCTGGTAGATGTGACTGCTGGCAACCCAGGTCGACTGGACAGAGCTTCATTCTTTCTTCTCCTAAATCAGAGATCGCAGAGGAGTCTGTGGAGGGGTTAGCCCGTGTCAGGCAATGTCTGTCTGGCTGTGTGTCTTCTCCTAAGTACAAGGATGAGCCAGCCTGTCCAAGATCTGTGTCTGATTCGATTCAGGCAATCTCCTCTGAGTTCCAAGAGTAGTTCTGGCTCTAAAAACATTAAAAAAAAAAAAAAGAGACAAAAGAAAAAAAAAGAAAGAAAGTAGAGGTTGACTATTGCTTTTTAGGCTTCTGTGTGTAATTTTAATTTGATGGATCTCTTCAATGTTCGACCTCCATAATGGATGTAACATGGCAAGACAAACAAAGAGAGCCTGTTCGGCAACACGGAGGTACTTGGTCCCTGGTGTGGCTATGTCGAGTTCCTGAAAGGCCACGCTGGCTGTGACACTGAGCCCCTCGTTTACATTTCTAGCTGTGACCCGAGGACTGAACTGATGTGTGAACAGGGAAGGTAGCTTCCCACTTGAGTGATGTACTCACGACCTTTCTCTGTCACCTCCTCCCGAGAAGATGTTAGGAAAAGTTTTCTAACTTGGTTGGTATAAAAAACCAGATTAGCATAATAAGCTTGAAAAATTCCACAATATTTCTCCTGTTGCAGCTGTAAATTCAGTGTTTTTCACATAGCGGGGAGCAATAAATGTTTGTTAAATGAGTGAAGTTTGTTTTAGGATTTAAGCTAATGGATCTAATCTGTCGTCTGAATTTTAAAACCTTTGTTTTCTTAAAGTCAAAGAAACATATCTGATGGTGTCCTGCATTTCCAGAATACTGCTACTGCTAATTAATAATGATAATAGATAACAGGTATTAAGTGCTTACCATGTGCTAGTTGTTTAGCTTTCTAAATATTATATAATTTAATCATCACAGATCAATTCTATTATTTTTTTCAATTTTATTTTTTTATTTTTATTTTTGTTTTTGTTAGCCTTACAATGGAAAGGATGTATATCCTCAATTTTAGCTGAGGTAACCAAGGCTTGGAAAGATTGTCATGTACCAAGTCACATGGCTAGAAAGTAGTTATTTTACTTGAACCCAGGCAATCTGCTTCCAGACCCCATGTTCTTATGCCCCAAGTATTACTGCTTCTCTATTTTTGGTATTATAAACACCTCCATTGCATAAAGTATTGTTAAAATAATAATTTTTTGGAGTATTTCTTCTTTTGCAACACTGTCACCTAGCAGAATCCCCTGCTATTTATGGGGTTTATTGTCAACATTCGTGCTGAAAAAGTTAGTCTGTGTCTTAACCTTAACATCCCTAAACGATTAAATCTGTGAATGTCTGATTGTGATAACGAGAATACAACTACCGCTTAGTGAGTGAATATTATATACCAGACACTTTGTACATATTATTGCTGATCCTTACAAACAACTCCGAGAAATAATTAGTTACTTCATCATCCTCATTTACGAATGAGGAAACTGAGGCTCAGAGACGTTACGTAAATAGCTCTGGGTCACACAGTCTACCACTAGCAAAACTGGGAGTTGAACACAGCTCTGTGAAATGCCCAGATTTTTCTTGTTCTAATTAGCACTTAGGCCTATTCTTGGCTATAGCATTGAGGCAGCTTCCATGTAGGTTTCCTTTGGGAGACGTCTCCTTTGTAAGGCTTGGAATACCCAGGCGATTCTGACAGAGTGTCCTGTCTGGTTAGGAGCAGCTCAGACATTTCCCATAGACCCACCTGGGCTGTTTCTTTGAACTTGATTGGCTGTCTTTGTACTGACACAGCAAACCCCATTGTTAACGGAAGCATGGCCTATCTTAGTCTCCAGGTTGAGCTGGGCAGACCCCAGCTATGCTCATCCTGACTAGGATTAGTACTCTTACCAGTAATAAAAAATTAATTCTAGCACTTGAGCTAATTGGGATGAAAAATGTGACACCCAAGCCAGAAATAAGCTTAATGAAGCCCATTAAATAATTTAATGATTACATAATTACATTCATTTAAAATGCAGGAATTGATTACTCTCAAATTAATTTTACCATCTCTGTACCTTTTTGAGTACATTTATTTTGAACAAAATGAAGGATTAGTTTCATTTCTGATGGGCACTCTGCCATTAATAACCATGTCTCATTATAACGAGAAAATGTTGTGTTTTGAATAAGTTCATGTGACCATATATTTCCAGATAACAGACAAGCTTGTTCAGAGGAGAGATTTAAGCTATTGAAAGGGTCTTACTAATTTGAATCATAAAATTAGTAAGTGGAGGATTGATGTGCTCAGTGAACGGAAGTCTAGATGGTAAAATCTGGTGCAACCCAGTGAATTTGGGGCTAGATCAGGGTGTTCTGGATGCTCCAAACCAGTTGCCAAATCGGATATATGGGATAGGAAGGGCAAAAACTTAAAGGCTTCACAGTGGACACACAGGGGCACAAAGGGACATAGTGGATACTTACTGAATGCTTTTCTAGCATCTCTTCCTCCCCCCTTTCCAACAGCCCCTAATTTCTATTTGGCAATTTTGAGGTCTAAGACTCCTTCCTAGGCTCCAAGGGTACGACATATGACCTGCTAAGCCAACTGCTGCATTTTTTCTTTCTACCCATAGTGATCTGCACGGAGGTGAGTCTGTGACCATAGCTGTCCAGTCAGAATGCATCTCAGGACCCTTTCAGGGAATTCTGGAACAACCAACCGCTGCCAACACCTCGAGTTTGAACTTCTAACCTCCGAAACCTTCTAACCTCCGACAATACATTTCTGCTGCCTAAGCCACCCACTTTGTGGTACTTTGTTACAGGAGCCCTAGCGAACTGACATAGAGCCCAAATTTGAGTTCAGATCCGTCTGACTCCAAAGCTGGTGTTCTTTCTCCTATACTGCACTGCTCCACCATGTGGTAATGTATGTTGCTAACTGTGAGTTTTATAAGAAGGACTCATTTTCTGAACTGAGAAATAAAATATTTTTCCGGATGGGATTCTGTAGGTACTTTCTGCTTTCACAAACCCCTAGAGGAAGGCAAGCATTTTCTCCAGGCAGCTGTGCTTGAACCACTCCAAACAATACAGTGTGAAAGACGCAAACACGTAATCTTCCTACTGAGTAACTGCTGATCATAATTGAGAGAACATTTAAATTTGTTCAATTAAAGTTCCACGTGTATACCGGTGGTGACAGCACTTGGTGGCCCTGACAAAGAGGAGACTTTGCTTTTGCTTTCCTGGGTAACCTAAAGAAGCAATCTGAGCAGCACTGAGTCTTCTCCGCCATGTTCTTGTTACGTGTTATAAGACTGTTGCCGGATAGTTATTCGCTCATTGTCTTAACAAACATATTGGAAGCATCTCCCGTGTATGAGTCCCAGGATTGGATGGACTAAAGCAGCACTCTCTGACAGAAATATAGCACAAGCCACAGATGTGAGCCACACAGGCAATTTAAAATTTTCTAGCAGGCATGTTAAAAAAGTAAAAAGCAACAGGTGAAATTCATTGCAATAATATCTTATTTAAGACAATCTATAAAAAATACTTTCAGGTCAATGTGTAATCAATATACAAATTGTTTCCGTGATAGTTTACTGCCTTTCCTTCTTAGCAGGTCTTTAATTTTCTAGTGTTTCTTTGTCCCCGACAGCACATCTCCATTTGGACCAGCCACACAGCAGATGCTGAATAGCCACACGTGGCTGGTGGCTCCGGGGTGGGACAGCACAGATCTAGAGGATGACGCTGTTAAAATGATGGCAGTAACAAGAACCCTAACTTCCATTTATTTTTGTACCATGTGCCATGAATGTGCTTTCTACATGTATTGTCTCTTTTTAAAGGTGACGTTTTGAATACATTCATACAATTTAAAATAAAAACACAAAAAACGATATGGCAAAATGTCTTGACCTATGTCACCATCTCACCAGTTCCCAATCCTTAAAAAACAAACAAACAAACGTAAGAACCCATTTTTATTAGTTTACGACATGTTCTTGCATTTTCTTTAAGCAAGTATGTTCTTATTTTCCCTTTTTTTATAACTAAGGGTACTAAATTATATACGTGTTCTGCATCCTATGTTTTCCACTGAACAATCTATATTAGAGATCTTTTCGTATCAGCACATAATTTCTTGGTTCTTTTTCACAGCTGCATTGTATGGAGGTACCTTAATTTAATTAGTCTCCTACAGATGAACATTACAGGTATTTCTAGGGTTTGTAATTAAAAGCAAGATATTGCAACGACTATCTTGTACATATGTCATTTCACATGTATGCAGGATTGGATAAAATCCTGAAACTGGGATTGCTGGGCCACAGGTAAAGGCAGGTAAAATTTGAGAGGGTATTATCATATTGTCCTCCCTAGGGGCTGTCCCAGTTCACACTTCTACTACCAATGTGTAGGATGTATATGTTGTCTTATTTAATTCTTAAACTGTGTAAGGTACACATTATTATACCCATTTTTCATATAAAGAAACTGAGGGCTCAGGTAGGTTACATGACACACACAGTAATATGTACATATATGGGCAAAGCCCAAGATTCAGCCCTAGTTCTGTTATACACACACACACACACACACACACACACACACACACACACATCATAAACTTACAAAAAATTGGGGAGTACAATTCAAAGAACTGTTTCTGGGTTATTTGAGAGTAAGCTGCTACTTTGACCCCACCTTGACACAGGTCATTCCTGAATAGCTTGGGATGAATTTTCATTGATTTGCTATGAAACAGCAATGATAAAAATAAGCACAGTATAGTGAGTTTTTCACCAGGTTAAATTTATTCAATACAAGGGACGGTACTTTATGGCCTCCCAACTTTTGGAGTACTCACATGTCCTTTCTTTTTTTGAAATTGTGGGTGTGTTAGATCTGGTTAATTTTTACACCTTTTATTATAAAAATTGCCAACATTTACAAAAGTAGAACAGTATAACGAACCCCATGTTCCCAGCATGCAACTTTAACAAATACGAATAAATGACCAATCTTGTTTCATTTAACCTCTTTCCCATCCCTGCCCCAGTAGCCTTTGGATGAGTTTAAAACAAAGTGTGGACGTTATATAATTTTATCCATACATTTTATCAATATGTTTCTGTGTAAGAACTATTTAAAAAAAAAACCTAACCACTATAGATATGGTTGCTTTAAGTGCTCACTTACCTGGCTTTTTATTTTATTTTAGTTTTTTAGAGACAGGGTCTTACTCTGTTGCCCAGGATGGAGTGCAGTGGTCCAATCATAGCTCACTGTAACCTTGAACTCCTGGGCTCAAGTGATCCTCATGCCTTAGCCTGCCAAGTAGATAGGACTACAGGTGTGCAACACCATGCCCAGCTAATTTTTTTTTTTTTTTT
>NW_012142746.1:485580-489113 GCF_000956105.1 Propithecus coquereli
AATTAAAACCACATCCAGCTAATTTTTAAATTTTTTGTAAAGACAGGATCTTGCTATGTTGCTCACAGGCTGGTCTTGCCCTTGTAGCCTCAGGTGATCCTCCTGCCGTGGCCTCCTAAAGTGCTGGGATTATAGGCATGAGCCACTGCACCTGGTCTCTGCCTTTTTATTTTTAAATTTTGTAATCAGATATTGGTCCCTTCAAAAACTTTTTTTTTGGAAATGTTACTGGTCCCTGAAGTCCCCAAATCTGGGAATCTCTACTAAACTGCAGCTGGGATTCTGTCACCACAACCCACAGAAGACCCAGGCTTTCTGAGACCTGAAGCTGAAACAATTTTAAGGCCCTCTTCAAGATAAATAATACAAAATTAGGGAAACAAAACATGCTCGAAAGTGAATATATTTTTAGTAAGAGAAAAGAACTCACCACAAATTATGAAAGTTAAAAAGCTGACAAATACAGGAAACATCACAAAATCCAGAAAAATAACATAATGTTTTCACTAATGAACTGCCTGAACCCCCTCTGTCCCAGTTTTTCCTAAATTCTTTGTCTGCATATTTTTGATTTCTTCTCCATATGACAAGGATATTATAATACCGTGTTCAATAGAGAGAATAGGAAGATAATTCAGTTTTTCCTCTAGGATGATTGCTTGAAATCTGTTTTTTATTATTGGTGGTGGGTTGGTAGTACTGCTTCGGGTTTGTGCCCTTGCTTGATAAAACTCTCTTTCCCGAGATTCCATCAACAGAGGTGCGTTTATCATCGCAGTCTCTGCAGTTGAGAGTATATTCCCGACGGGAGAGAACTTCCATTTTGATTAAGTGTCGATGAGAAGTGAAATTTCTGCTTATGAGTTTATACATCAGATGGTGGGAGAATTTTCTGAAGACTCCTTCTGGATCTGTGTATTTAATACCTTGTTTCTTCTCCACTCCTCACAGAGTTCCAGGCCTGGGCTCTGTAGGCCAAGTTCCTATTCCCATTGGACCTCTGGCCCTGAATCTTTGAGTCACAGTGCTGGGTGGTGATGTTCAGGAATACTGGAAGCCACTCCTGCACAGGGACAGCTAGTCATGGGAGTGACTGTGATCCATACAAAAGTGTCTCACTGAACACAGACTGCATGTATCACCAAGGCAATTTCCTTTTTTTTTTTTTTTTTGAAATGGAGTCTCTCTCTGTTGCCCGGGCTAGAGTGCCATGGCATCAGCCTAGCTCACAGCAACCTCAAACTCTTGGGCTCAAGCAATCTTCCTGCCTCAGCCTCCCAAGTAGCTGGAACTACAGGCATGTGCCACCATGCCCGGCTAATTTTTTCTATTTTTAGTAGAGATGAGGTCTTGCTCTTGCTCAGGCTAGTCTCAAACTCCTGAGCTCAAGTGATCCTACCTCAGCCTCCCAGAGTGCTAGGATTACAAGCGTGAGCCACCATGCCTGGCTAAGATAATTTCCTCCCAGCCAGGTCCCTAAAATACCTGTAGCCTGTCTAAAGACACAGCATGGAGGGCAGAAGTCCGAGTAGGAAGAGACAGCATTCTTAACTGATCGTGGCTAAAATATCCTATTTATATTACAGCAAAACCTATGACTTTTTGAGCATGTTGTCAAGGCTTTATTAACTTCATGATAGATTTGGCTCTGTCCCCAACTGCTTTTCTCATTTCACCTCTCACAGCTCTCCCATCATTCTTATTGTTCCAGGCACATTGACCCGTTCCTGTTCTTCAAGTATGCCAGGGCTTGTCTGACTCAAGGCCTTTGCACTTGCTATTCCTTCTGCCTGGAACACTTTTCCCAGATATCCACACATGGTTCCCTCCCTACTTCCTTCAGCTGTCTGCTCCAATGCTGGTTTCTCACCATCGTAGCACTCTGAACCCAAAACCCCACTCTGTGTATCCTACTTTATTCTCTTGGTAACACTTACCACCTTTGACATAGTATATATTTACTTGTTTGTTTATTGTATGTCTCCTGTTATTAAAATGTAAGCTCACAGCATTGCTGTGTCCTCAGCACCTAGACCAGTGCTGTCCCAGAGTAATTGCTCAATTAATATTACTCGAACGAATGAAGTGCAATTGGGAAACACCAAAGAATTTTAAGCAGGAGAGACATGAGGCTTTCCTGGGTCTGCCAAAAGAAATTAATCTCTCACTTATCTTTCTCCCATAACATTTTTCCACATTTGTTCTTGAATTATAATTACCTGTCAGTCTAATTTTCTCCAATAGTGTGTAGAAAATTCATCAACATACCCCCTACCACATATGTTGCATGAATTATTGCTGGCAGAATTAAATGGAATTTACTGTTTCTGTGCACATGAATTCTTGAAATGGCTGTGTTTGGTTTTATCAGTGAACTAGGTTATAAGCTGTTTCTGAGTGGGGGAAATTTCCCTGGTCATTTATGTCCTCTCAGCACCTCTTAGCAATCGATACATCTTGTTTCTTAAATAGAGTCCAATCTCTATTTGTTTCTGCCTATACAATTTCTGTGACAGTGTCTCCCGGGTCTCCATTATAATGGATTCCCAAACAAAATTTATATATCCATTAGGATACTTTCAATTTCTGCTAATCGAAACCCAACTAAAAGCAGCCTAGACAGGTAGGAGTTTATTATATCAGATGACCAAAGGGATGGAAGTAGGGGGATTTAGGATTGTTTAGTTCTGTGCTTTGTCAATATCTTCCAGGATACAGCTTTCAGCTCGGCCATTCTGGTTTATCTCCTCATGGTCACATAATGGCTGCAGTGGTTCTGAGTATCACGTTCTCACACAGTGACATCCAGAGGCAGGAGAAGAAACTGTTTCTTCTTTGGTATCTCTTTTAAAAGAAGGAAAAACCTTTCCCCAAAGATGTGTAGTATATTTCTCTTTACTTCTCATTGGCTAGAATTGCAACATATGCTCTTGCCTAAACTAGTTCGGTTAGGGAAGTAGAATTGTTCTGACAGGCCAATAATAACTGAGATTCACCCCCTGGGACTGATGAGGGGCCGTTTTCTTCAGCACAGAGCCACACAGAGAGGCTTGGTATTCTTACATCCAGGAAGAAGGCAGTAGGAATGGAATTGGATGGCACCAGTAGGGTCTGCTACATCTTCTCCTGCTCCTACCACAACCTGGTCTGATTCAAAAGACTGAAAAATTGGAGGTCCACAGGTCCTTCTTCTCATCCAAAAACTAGGGTCATGCTATTTTTCTGAATTGAACTCCTATTTAAAAAAAAAACAAATCTGGCTGGGCGCGGTGGCTCACGCCTGTAATCCTAGCACTCTGGGAGGCCGAGGTGGGCGGATCGTTTGAGCTCAGGAGTTCGAGACCAGCCTAAGCAAGAGTGAAACCCCCATCTCTACTAAAAATAGAAAGAAATTAGCTGGACAAACTAAAAATATATAGAAAAAATTAGCCAGGTATGGTGGCGGGTGCCTGTAGTCCCAGCTACTCAGGAGGCTGAGGCAGGAGGATCACTTGAGCCCAGGAGTTTGAGGTTGCTGTGAGCTGGGCTGACAC
>NW_012142746.1:489163-521762 GCF_000956105.1 Propithecus coquereli
CAGGAGGCTGAGGCAGGAGGATCACTTGAGCCCAGGAGTTTGAGGTTGCTGTGAGCTGGGCTGACACCATGGCACTCTAGTCTGGGCAACAGAACAAGACTCTGTCTCGAAAAAAAAAAAAAACAAAAAACAAATCCAATTAAACTAAATACCAAGCATGTGAATTATTTGGTTTTAAAAAGCAAAAAACAAAGCTAAACAAAACAGAAAAACAAAACAAAACCCAAGTCAATTACTTGGAATTAAAACTGAACACTGAGCAAGTTGATTATTTTCTTTATGCCTCAGTTTCCCCACCTATGAAATGAAGATAATAATAGTACCTAAGTTATAGGATTGATGTAAAGATCAAATAATTACACAGTCCATTTTTATTATTCATGGATTCTATATTTGCGAATTCACCTATTCACTAAAATTTATTTGTAATCCCCAAATCAATACCTGTGGCAATTTTGTGGTCCTTCACGGACATATGCAGAGAAGGAAAAACGTTGAGTTGGTCGATGTGCATGTTCCCAGGTGAAGTAGAACAAGGTGACATTCTGTCTTCTTGTTTCAACTTATACTGTAAACACATGTTCTTTTCATGGTCTATTTGGTGCCATGTTTTTTTGCATTTTTGTGCTTTTTGTTGGAGATTTTGCTGTTTAAAATGGCCCTCAAGCACAATGCTGAAGTGCTCTCTGTTGTTCCTACACACAAGAAGGCTGTTGTGTGCTTGATGCAGAAAATCCATGTATTAGATAAACTTCATTCAGGCATGAATTCTAGTGTTGGCCATGGCTTCAACATGAATGAATCAACAAGATATATTCAATAAAGTGTCTTCAGACAGAAACACACACACAACTAGTTTCTGTGTTGATCAGTATGTATTTTTGTCTGTATTGATCACACAAAAATATTTGGATTAGAGGCTCACAGGAACCTAACCCTGTATTTCCTCTAGGAACAATGGCTCAGTATTCATTCATTAAGTGTTTATGATGACTTTATAGGACACAACTACCTTGAATAACGAGAATTGACTATATTTAAAGTGTTTAGGATAGCTTCTGTTACGTAGTAAGAATTACCTTGTTGTTGGTTATAATGTCACCTGATATAATAATAATATTCTCTAAACTAGAATAATAACAGAATCATAGAATATTCTACAAAGTCAATATGAACTGAGTCTATATTTCATTCCATTTCATTTACATTCCTCTCGAAGCAAACAAATAAACACAAAAACCATACACACAACTGGTTTCACAGCCAGACAGCCTCAAGCCAAAGGATTCAACCCAACTCAACGCCCTGCAAAGCCACAAGGAATATATCTGCAAAGCCACACGAAAAGACAGAGACAAGAGGCGCTAAACTTAAGAAGCTGCAGGATCCCTATGCCAGGTACGCTCACTTGTGAAGGAGCAGGAGCGCTGTCTCCATTAACAGGACTCCTTGGCTCAGGACTGGGTTTTGTCCCTTAGGTCAGCGTGACTCAGCCCCAGCCTAGAGCAGAGGAGCACTCAGGCCCCAGCATCTGCTGAAGGAGGGTGAGCCGGGCTGGCTCCAGCCTCAGCTGCGAGCAGCATTTCTAGGCACTCATTAGCATCCTCTCAAACTCTTTCCTTTTTCCTGCAATGCTGGGTCGGGGGAATTAGACTGAAGCTCTGTTTGAACCCCACCTTTATGGGAGATGAAAAGGGTAGAAGCAATTCCAAGCTGTCATTTGGGGGAAAGGAGTGGATGATTCCATTAGCGATTCTCTTAGCTTTTAATATCACTATGACACAACAGTTTCAAATCTATGTATAGAGCAGCCTATTCAAACCCATTTAGAATATAGGATAACAATGCCAAAATAATTTCAATGTAAGTCTTTGATCTCCTCATTATAATGCCATTACCATACCATTATTAGCTAAGATTACAATGACAAATCAATTTTAATTGAAGTCTTTGGAGATGCCATTTATAATGCTATTATAATGTGAATTTGCAATGGGAAAGTTACTTGAGCAAGCTTGTTGAAACAGAGCTATAATGCCACTATAATGGAAAATTTTGATGGTGAAATTATTCCTAGTCCCTAGGGATTGGTGATTATCATATAAAACTACCAACCATGAAAATGATGCCCCCCCATAATAAATCATGCAGCAGATAGTATCTATGTATCAAAGAATATCTCATAGAATGAGTTCACAAAAATCATAGAATTCTAAAGCAGATAAATGGTCCTCATTTTATAAACAAGAAAGCAGACATGAAGCGAGACAAGACTTGCCTACAGCCATGCAGTGGGTTGCAGAGCCTGGACTCAATACCAGGCCTCTGACTTAGTCTTCAGGACTCTGACTCCTAGACAAGACTTCAGCACCTTTAAAGAACAGGGCTCTAGGAAAACAGAAAGATGGCAAGGACAGCATTAGGCTAGAACCACAGGAAAACTTCCAGATCGTGAGCATATTGTAAGATACTCATTTTGGCCTAGAAGATCCTAGAAGAATTTTCAATATCTGGTGATTCCGTGATTCCCAGTGTTGGAAAGTTGGTCACGTGGAAGTTGGGACTTTATTCTGGCTCCACATGAGAGAATGTTTCTTTTCTGGAAGAGAAATTTAAACCCTTTTGGCTTGGAGTAGATAAAGACAGAGAGGAAAAATGATCACATTGCACCAAGAAGTTGCTTAATTCAGGCAACTAAGGACTTGGTAAAAACAAAAAATCAGTTAGACTAGTTGTTTGGCTGGAGAGTGTTTAATTCAATCACCCTGGGAGGCCACTGCCTCGAATTAGCTCATTAGAGCATCTTTCATCCCAAGAGCAAGTCTTAGTTGGCTCTCCCCCTTTTATCTTAATTTGTCCAAAACACAGCCAGCCTCCTCTCACGTGAAAAAGCTAAGCTTCCTCTATTCCCCTCTTCTCTCATTTTACCCTTCTACCCTGGCCCACCCTTCAGTGGAAGGGACAGGACTGTGTAGGGAAAGGGTTCTCTCCCCACGTCTGTTTCTTCCTTGGACTATTCTACCATGAGCCAGACCTCCTGGCCCATTTGCTCTCTACTTGTCCACTCCTTAACAATAGAGAGCAGCTACCATTTTCAGAAAGCTTGCAATGTGCCAGGCACAGTGCTAATGACCTTAGTTAGCAAATCCAGCTGAAATTATTACAACATACGAACCTGGAGCCTAGTGGAGTAATTTATGCAAGGTCATGTGTGCAGCTGGAATATGGACCTTAGTTTGTTGGGTCCCAGAGCTTAAACTCTTGATCACTTCGTAACACAGAGGGAGCTTAGCTTAGCATAGCGTCTGGGCACACAGGCTCTGGAGCCAAGCAACCTTGTTCACATCTTGGCTTTGCCACTTACTAGTTGCACTACATTGGGCAAGTTGCTTAACCCCCACGTGCCTCAGTTTCCTTATCTGTAGAACTGAGGCTAACAGTAATAATTTAATGTGTTATTTAAAGTTATCATGTACAGAACACTTGGAATAGTGCCTGATGCACAGATGCAGTCTGCAAGTGACACTTTTTGCTGCTTCCCTTGTCAACTCCGTGACCAGGCTTGCCAGATCCTGTGAATTTTGGGGTAGGAATGAGAGGGGAGATTTCCACGAATGCACTATCCCATGCTAAGTGTGGATGTATACATTTGACTTGAGTGCACAATTTAAGAGGGAAAGCTGGACCTTTGGGGAGGCTACTCGCAGGTTCTGGCATGCAAATGCCAATTTCGAAGGGGCAGGATTTGAGAGGATGAAATCAGTGACCATCCTGAGTGGCATAAAAATCAGTTTCACAAAGTCAAGGCCAAAATGTTAGTGCGCATTACACAGCTATGGGAAAAACAGTGTAACTAATTATCCTTGGAGGGGTGGCAGTCGGTTAAGCTTTAGACAATCTCAATAAAATTCCTTAGACCCATGTCCAGCAGGCCACTGGCCGAACAATGGCTCAGGAATGTCAGAATTCTGAGTTCTCATCCTAGCTCGGCTACTGATCTGTTCTGTGACCGTAGTCACTTAATCCCCCCACGCCTCTGTTTCCCTGCCTGCCAAATGCCAGCCGTCTCCCTGGGCGATTTTGAAGGATAACCAATAAAAAGGATTAGAGACAAGAACCACCATCCAAATTGTTAATAAAAGTGGTATTTTGTACTCAATTATTTGCGTCTCAACCCCTTATACTCTCTCTTTGGCATCCTCCACCCTCTGTCTTTCTTATTCTTTGACTTTTCTCCCCATCCCCCATGGAGAAGCAAAAATGGGATATATTATATATGGTACAGTATCTTGCAGTGATATTGCAGTCTGGATGAAGGACAATTGGCCATGCTGTGACTTTTCAAGTAGTTGCTGTCCAAGGGAGAAATTCAGGTAAAAGATGCCCCCAGCCCAGCAAAAATACCATAGCTGCTCTGGGTCTCACAATGTGACTCTGGCGTTGCTGTCTGTGTTAGGCTGGCCAGTGCCCGAGCAAAGGTAATAAGAAGATTCTGAATGTGGAGAAAAATAATAAAATTGCCCGTGTGCTGGAAATTAAAGTTAACTCCATGAACATAAATAATGAACACAACATTGATTGAAATAAATGATGTACTTTGCTTTAGAAATGTTATTTGAATAACTGATATTATACTTTGTCGGGCTATGGTTTCAAATGTATTCGATTATACATTTTAATGTTTCCCCCCAAACAGTCTTTCAAATCAGTATAAATTGCTGTATGTAGCAGGCATGTCTTGATCTTTAGCTGCCATGACAACAGGATACAGAGAAATGCATTTTCATAACAATTGCTAGCAATGTTTAGTATCACTGTTACTTTGTGTCAGGGAACAGCTGGCTGTGGGAAGAAAATAGCATTGTTTGCTTTCCTTGAAAGCTTTTGTTGTAATAATTGAAAAAATAGGTAGGAAAATTGTTGTTTAGAGGAAAAGTAGGTAGATGGGAGTAAAGCCTGGAGTTGGGGGTGGGGAGAACGGGTGTGAGGAAAAAGAGAGAGGGAGAAAGAGAGACCACTGTCTACAAAGGAATATTACACCAGTGGGTGCTAGTGTAAAGCTACCTAGAAAGTAATTGGGTAATCAGATCAGCAAATTGAGTCAAATAATGTGATTTTAAGTGATATAATCGATTTTTACAAACTAGCAGAAATATATATGCATTTCTTTCTCCCGCCTGCTTGTTTTAACTCAAATATTCTAAAATAGCCAAGAAAAAGCAAATCCGAGGAATCTTAGAAAACAACACATTAGTTTTGGACAATATATTTAAAAAAAAATTCTAGGAAATCATGTGCTCCAGAAAAAAGGCAGTGGAGGTGCTTCCTTCTAGTTCTCTGAAATGTAAGATGTCTCAGGTCTAGCGCCATCATAATGGAGGGGAAGCTTCTTTGTAGCCTGGTGGTTAAGGGAGGCTGCATAGCCTGCCCTGTCCTCAACTGGGGAGGTTTATTTTGTTTTGTTTTTATTTCTCTCCATCTCAGTTTCTTTAATTTTAAATTAGGGTTAACAAACTCTTTTGTTTTGGGGAAGGCTAGAGGAGATATGAGATGAGGCATGCAAAGGGCTTAGTAAAGTGCTTGCCACAAAGTGAATGCTAGAAATGCGGCAGATATCACTATTATTGCTGTAGGATCGTTTGACCATAGAGAACAGCTAAATTATTCTATTGTCTCCTATATCAAGCTCTTAATGTTCCTTAATACTGATTTTAAGAGTTATTAGGGTAATCAGATAATTCTCAGAGTACCGGTGCCCAAAAGTTCTGGGATTAGTCACGGTTCTGGCACAAAACAGAATTTCCTTCACAAAGATTTGACTGAAGAGAGTTCAATGAAGTGACTATTTACAGAGGTGTAGGCTGAGCTGAGGGACCCAGAAAGGATGTTGAGGGACCAGCAGGATGGGAAGCCTGAAGAGCAGGGGGAAGAAAGTCACTGGAGTCGGGCTGGGTCGGGGCCACAGAGCAGAGGCATCCACTACCGGAAGCGCAGCTCTACGGCGGCGGGGGAAACCGGAAGTGCCTTTGCCTTTGTCTCCTCTCACCGTCTGATCTCCTGCTGGTGCCTCCCATTGGCTGACTCCGACTGGAACAGGGCAAGGGGTTGTGGTGACCAGACCACGGGGGTCAGCTCCTCAGAGCCTCAGAGCAGGGAGAGAAGGACAAAGAATGGATCTTCAGAGGCTAATGGAAGTGAGAGCAACCAGCAGCTCAGTGTTTATCCGTACCTACTGTGATTTTTGGCTACTAGTGCAGGCTTTAAAAAAACTGCTGTAGAACTGTTTTATTTTTATTTTTTGTATGTTATTCACTTATCTCTGGTAAAATTATAAGTTCACTAAAGGTAAGGACTATGGCATATTTCTCTTCTAGTCCCCACAAGGCTTAGCATAAGGCAAAAATGGGAATAGTAGTAATAGTCATTATTAATATAGCATTTACTATGTATCAGGTATTAGTCTAAGTATTTTTTTATATATATGTGTGTGTATATATATATATATATATTTTTAACTGATTTCATTCTCACAACAACCCTATGGAAGGTACTATTATTACTCTCATTTTTCAGACAAGAAAACTGAGGTCCAGAGGGCCTTTAAGTAGGAACTAAACAACAGATGTGCTTCTTTGTAGTGTTTGCATCTATACAGATAGTTGCTTTCATCAAAGACTCTAAATACACAGAAGATGAAGGATGGGATACAAACTCGAGGTGAGCTGGATAGATTTCAGAACCTCCTTTTTTGCTAGGGGAAGGGATTACTCAAGTCTACAGTGTGAACATTTTAAGTGATTAATGAGTTATGATTTTAGGTGGTACACAGGGAGTTTCATAACATTGAACTGGATAGAGGGAGAGTCATTCCTTTTCAGTTGCCTTTCGATTCTGATTATATTAAGGAGAAAGTCTCAGATGGGTGCTAGTCTTTAACACTTACCACTTGGAAAATTTTCTTTTTTACAAAGAGACCAAGCCTCAGACTCAAAGCCTTTGTAGGCAAATGTTTATTTTATTTTATTTTATATTTTATGATAGAGGTGATATACATTTTCTCCTTTGAATAGTAAAATACAAATTTATTTAAAACAGTGTTTGTTTAGGTTAAAAAGAAAATACCTTTAATAAAAATATATAGATAATAATTGTGTTATGCAGAATATAGGTGGTGTTCTATTTAGGCAAAATTTTGTTTTAAATTATTATTTTGTTTTTTCTTTTTTATCTTTACCTTACAGCTACAGCTTCAGCACAAAGGACAGCCAAAATTTTGGAAGTGTTGCATGAATGTAGAGTTTGGGAAATATTTATTTTAGGGAAAGAGACTTTGAGTGGGCAAATCATATCATGAACTCTGGACTCCTTCAGCTTAATGAAGGAGTTGCTTTGGGATAACATGGAAGTTTCTTTCCTTTCACCATTTTGTCTTATTTCTCATTTTCACTTACTTCTTGAATAAATAAACTCCTGTTCTGAACACTGAGGGCCACATCACATGAATTCATAGAAATCTCAAAAACTTCTGTCAAGGACTCTTGTAGGCTGAATATATGAACCCAAAAATTATCAGGTCCAAATCCCTGGAATCTGTAAATGTTACTTTATATATGGCAAAGACTTTGAAGATATGATTAAGTTAGGAATTTTAAGATAGGGAGATTATCCTGCATTACCTGTGTGAGCCCTAAATGCAATCACAAATGTCCTCACAAGAGGGAGGCAGAGAGAGATTTAATACAGAGTGGGGGAAGCAATGTGAAAATGGAGCAGAGAGAAATTGGGAGATTCTGGCCTAGAAAATAATTAAGAGTGATGTGGCTACAAGCCAAGAAGTACGGGCAGTTACTAGAATCTGGAAGAGGCAAGAAACAAATTCTCCCCTTGAGCCTTCAGAGCTAGCACAGTTCTGCTGACAGCTTTATTTTGGCCCTGTGATACTGACTTCAGATTTCTGGCCTCCAGGACTGTGTGAGAGTAAATTTCCATTGTTTTAAGCCACCAGGTTTGTGACAATCTGTTACCATGGGAAACCAATCTTGTTGCCATAGAAACTAGCACAAAGATAAGTTTAATAAAGGGCTAGAAAGAAAGATACAAGTAGGCCCAGAGGCCAATTCCTAAAGGACAGCTATTGACCATGGTCTTACAACTTGAACATAGGGACTTTAAAGCTTGCTTTTATATTACTGATTGTCTTCAGAATACACAAATTTATCTTATTTTTTCATTTCTTTCTATTCTGTCCAGCAAAAGAAGTCAATGAAATTGATTTCTGGGTCACTACTTTCTTTTAATTCTTGCCTGCCACTGAGTTCTTTACTGGGTCCTTCTTTCTTTGCTCTCTCTTTAAACCTTGGTGCTTCTTTGGGCTCCTTTCTCAGGCCTCTTTTCACTCTATGCACTTTCCAGTGATCTCAGGGACTCTCATGGCCTCAACAATCATCTCAATGACCAAATAGATCTTTATCTATAGCACCCTCTGTCCTCCTCTCTATGTCTGATCCTCCACTTGGATGCTGCATAGATACTTCAAACACATGAAGACTTTAAATGAGACCTTATCATTTTACTGATTTCTCCAGTCCCCAAATGAAGAATGTGTTTCTCTTTCCAGACTTTTGGAGAATAAAACCAGGATCTATCCAGTGACCTGGGATTGATTTTTTTTTAAATTAAAAAATTCTTTAAAAACTTATAATTGTGGTAAAATAAACCTAAAATTTACCACCTTCACCATTTTAAAGTGTATAGTTCAGTGATGAGTACATTCATATTTTTGTGCAATCATCATCACCCTCCATCTCCAGAACTCTTTTCATCTTCCCTAACTGAAACTCCATAGACATTAGACAACAGCTTCCCAACCTCCTCCCTCAGCCCCTGGCAACCACCACTCTGTTTTTTGTTTCTGTGGATTTTGTTACTGAAAAGTCAGCACTTGTCCTCAAGGCCGCATCAGAAGAACGAGAACGAGTGCTTTGAGGAGGAGGAAAGAGAAGTTCATTACTTTACCAGCAAAGGAGGAAAAATGGTAGAACTTCTTGCCTCAAAATCCAGATTTTCTGAACACAAGCAGAAATACAGAGCTTTTAAAGGGAGGGCCCCTCAGTTCTAGGCTATTGTGCTTAACTGTTCTAATTGTTACATCTCTGCCAAAGACAAAACCTGTTACCTCCACCAGCCACGCCACCTGGAATGGCTGAGTTATCTCTTTTAACAAAGGACTTAACCTGCCCGGGGATGCAGGCCAGGATGCAGTTCCCAAAAAGAGTGGAGAAATTTTAAAGAGACAGAAAATATTTTTTTTTCCTTCAGGCCCTTCCCTCCATAACATATTCCCCACTCTCAATTTTATGCTTCCATATCTATGGGAGGAGGGGTGACTTCTCTGTTACAATGTGACAACTTTAGGTACCTCATATAAGTGGAATCAGATGGTATTTGTCCTTTTATGACTGGCTTATTTCACTTAGCATAATGTCTTTAGGGTTCATCGATATTGTATTATAGCATGTGTCGGAATTTCCTCTTTTTAAAGACTAATATTCCATTGTGTGTGTGTGGATGTGTGTGTATATATATACGTGTGTGTATATATATATATATGTCACATTTTGTTTATCCATTCATGTGTCGATGGACCCTTGGGTTGATTCCACCTTTTGGCTATTGTGAATAATGCTGCCGTGTACAATGATCTGTTCGAATCCTTGTATATACCCAGAAGTGAAATTGCTGGATCACATGGTAATTCTGTATTTAATTTTTTGAGGAATGGCCATACTGTTATCCATGGCAGCTGCACCATTTTATACTCCCGCCAACAGTGCAGGAGTTTTTCAACTTCTCCACATCCTCACTTACACTTGTTATTTTCTGTTATTTCATAGTGGCCATCCAAATGTCTACAAGGCACAAGATCAATTCTTGAGCCTCTCTTTATCTAAGCCCCGGTACATCCAATCTATTGCAAATCCTGTCCATTCTCCTTGTATGTTTATCTCCTAAATATCATTCCTTTTCCCTAAATGATCACTGCCATTTGCTGACTTAGGTCCTTACCATTTCTTGTGAGGTAGTAGCCACATTCAATTTATCCTCTACAGCACAGTCAGAATATACTTTCAAAACCCTCTAATTCGTTTGTTTAAAACCTTTCAATGGCTATCTCTGGCCTTCAGGATAAAGGCCCCTTAGCATGATCTGCTAGCTTGTTTGGGGTCTGGCCTTTACCTTCTCTCTTCATCTTTTGCTGCTCTTTCACCTGTTTTATGGTCCAGCACGTTGAATGACTTGCAGCCATTATCTCTCTTACTTTGCACGTGCAGCAGCCTTTGCATATGCGGCATTCCCTGTTGTATTAGAGCTTGTGAGAATATGTCTCATGAAGGCAAGAACTGTGTCTATTATATTGATAACTCATTATTATAACTGGTGGCTTGTATGCCATTATATGACAAATGCTATACTAACCCTTTTACCTACTTTATCTCATTTAACTCTCACAACCATCCTTGGAGGTACTGTTATTGTCTCAGTTTTATAGATGAGGAAACTAAGGCTTGGAGTGTTTGAACATCTCACCCAAGCCACACAGCTTGCAAGTGGCAGAGCCAGGAACCAGATGCAGAGTTGTCTGATTTTTGAGCTCACACTTTTCACAGCTGTTTTAGTCTCTTGGTTCAGGCTGATATAACAAAATACCGTAGTCTGGGTGGCTTATAGACACGGACATTTATTTCTCACAGTTCTGGAGGCTGAAAGTCTGATATCAGGGTGCCAGTGTGGTCGGGTTCTGGTGAGGGCCCTCTTCTGGTTGCAGATGGCTGACTGGTCCTGACATTTTGGTTTATATTTCCTCCACAAAAGTGATGATCTAAGATCACATGACATCCAGTTTTAAGTGACAAACAGAATTAGGAAATCAAACAGACACACATCTACTAACCTGAAGTGCTTTTACACAAGTAACAGAGCATTGCTCCATTCTGGAACCATCCACACTATTAAGAGGAAAATTCTAGAAAGGCAATATGTTACACCTGGCTTAGAGTTTGCCCAATAACTTCAGTCGTTCAAGGACCACCATCAAGATTTTTGCAATATCGACATATTAGCAATACTATTATTTTCTTAAAACATTTTTTAAAAAATCAACCAACTTTTTTTATACCTTGGCAATGAAATCCATAACGGTTTTGAAATTATATTTTTCTATGCCTTGAAATGAATTTTTAACTTTCATTTTCTTTCTTGATGAATACATTTTATTGAAACATTATATGAATATTTAAAAAGGGTACAAGTCATATCTGTAGAGATTGCTGAATTTTTACAAAGTGAATAAACCCATGTAACCAGCTCTTGATTAAGTAATTAAAAAGGACCAACACCCTGGAAGCCTCCTGTAGACTCTCTCCAGTCAATATGCCCCTTTAAAAGAGAATGCTAGTCTGAATTCCGTCGTGTCAATCAGTTTTCCCTGTGTTCTGAACTTTATGGAATCCTATAGTGTATGCTCATTTGGGTTTGACTTCTTTCATTCAGCATTATATTTGACCATGTTATTATGAACAGTAATTGTCTTTTTCTTTGCAGCACGTTTGTGATGGGCATGGAGATACACCAGTAACATTTTTTTGAAGGAAGAACTTTTTGCCAGAACTGCTGGGAATGCTGTCCATAGATAGCCGTCTGCCCCCAGCTTCTTCAGGGTTTGCCTAAGTTGCAGAAAGCCTCTTTGCCCAATGGCACACTTTCCTGGGTGGCCAACATCCAGTGACTGATCATGGTCACTTTGGTTCCACCATGGGATAATTCTGATGGGTCATATGTGCTATATATTGGCTGGGCTTTAACAAGCCCACATTGCAGTTCAACTTCTCTCTCTGCCTCATCCTATTTCCTCCCCCTCCCTTCCACAGGGGTTCATCCCTAATAAATACCCTGCACGTTAAACTCCGTTTCAGTGTTTGCTTCCAGAGAACCCACCATACGACAGTTGATATTGAGAGTGGTCTGATAAAGCAGGCAATAAGATAGGGACAGGGAGTTGGATCGCTTGCCATCTGGCTGGCAATGAGGACTTTATTACTGGTGGTTGGTGGAGCACAGCCA
The DNA here is from genome assembly GCF_000956105.1 of Propithecus coquereli. Classification (NCBI taxonomy): domain Eukaryota; kingdom Metazoa; phylum Chordata; class Mammalia; order Primates; family Indriidae; genus Propithecus; species Propithecus coquereli. The sequence goes on from NW_012142746.1 coordinate 501,284, forward strand.
GCTTGTGGCACAAAGTGGTAGGTACAGTTATTGAAAGTCTTACCAATGATGAATTGGGATGGGTGGGAGTGCCATGCATCAGGTGTTTGAGATGTATGCGGGAAATCAAAACTAGGAAAACAATGAAGTTAGACGACTATTACTAAGTGCCAGGGGGATGCAGTTATTGTGAGAAGCAGGGTTGGAGTGGTGGCAGCAGGGAGTGGCAGAGGCTGGAGTACAGGGACTGACCTCAGAGAGTCAGGGAGAAGGTTAATAAAACATGGCGTCCCTAGACAAGGCGGATATGCAGTCCACACAAGTATTGCTCAGCTTGTACCACCATAAGAAATTATGGGTGGATGACCGGAAGAAGGCTGAGGGCAGTGACCCTAATAAGACCCAATATTTTCTTGCCCTGTTTTCAGACCTGAGCCAGTTTTTAGACTTAGAGCCCACTGACTGAAGAACAGATTAGGTCTCCAAGAAGGAGGACTCTGCAACCCTGTGGAAAGTATACATGGTAATGATTCTCCCAGTCCTTCTCCAAATGGGCCGACAGCCACTAACCAGGGTGACTGTATCCTGGGGAAAGAGGAGCACACAAACATTTTGAGGAACGTTGGACTTAGTGTCCAAGTGGACGTTGTCACCCAGATAGCTACAGCATCACTTTGGTCCTCCTTTTAGAGAGGGGGCATATGAGGACCAGGTACTAAGTGTAGTCCACTGCATCTGTGCGCCCAACCTGTGGTTATTTCCCTGGCCCCCAGATGTGTAGTTAGGACTGATGTACTTGGTAGTTGAGTCCTTAAACTGTGGGGTAGCAGCTGTCATAATGGAGAAGGCTCTTGTCCCCCTGCCCCGGCTGAAATGATAAATAAAAACCAATAAAACAATAAACAATAGCATGGGGGGGGGTTGGTGGAAATTAGTGTTACCCTTAAGGATTTAAAAGATACAGGGCTGGTGATCTTATCAATTTCTCCTCAATGATTGAACCCGATTTCAGACACAATTTTAGGATGATCAGGAATGGTGTCCCAACTAGGATTCATTCTCAGCACAACCACGATACAGGAGAAATTTATCTTCAGTGCTTAATAGCCTTTTTGACCCCATTTATCCTCCTGTGCACACACATCTGGTATAAGGAAAGAGTGAGGGCTCTGAAGTCAGATGTGGGTTTAAACTCTGGTTCCTCCCCTTGGTAGCTGTGTGACCGGGCAAGTTACTTGAATTCTGTTTTAGTTCCCTCATTTGTAAAATGGGCAAATAAAGCCCTTAAAGAGTTGCAGGAATTGGAGGTAGTATACAAAGCCACTACAGTATCTGGTAAGGAATTAGGTCTCAATAGATGATAATTTTAAAAATTTTTATTTATTTATTTTTAGTTGTTTCTTTCCCTTTTTATATATGTAGCCTATCTTTTCAGAGAAGAAAGCAGTTTGATTAATGCTTTTCCATTAAGATTTTAGGAATTTAATGTGTCAGTTCTTCCCAGGGAAATTGCTATTTAAGAAAGGAGGAGCTCTGATGTCTGAATAAAGGAATGACATGCCGATGGAAGGCATTTTGGGGGAACGGGGCCTTTAGATTAAATCCTGTAAAAGAAAACATTCTGCCTGTCGGGGTAAGCTTGGCTCTCCTGGCATTCAATGAAGAAGGAAGATAAAACTTTCCACTTAAGGACTGTCCCCACCTCCCTCCCCACCACCCATGTTGAGCAGAGTTTGCCTACATCTTGCTTTTTTCAAGTGGGACAACTGAAATATCTTCTAGCTATTTGTTCCAGTAGTTCAATATATATTCTTGGTTATATCAAATATTTGATATTTTAGGAAATCAGCCTTGTTAAATTAAAGTGGATAAGATGGCATTTTAAGGTCACCTTGGTATGATCAAACATGATGCTGACATTTACAATCCATTTCCATTGCTTCTCACATGTTTCCTTGTCAGTTAAGTCCAGACTCTTCAAATTTAAAGAAGTTTCAAATCTAATAACGCAATTATAAATATTGTACCTGAATTACTAACTGCCCACCGATTTCCATGTAAGTTGCAAAATCTTCATATGTCCTTTCCCGTCATTTAAAAATAATTTTAAGTGCTTTTATTACAATGTTACCTGCATAAAGTATAAACAAGTATAAATAACAAATATTTTATATACTCTTAAAGTTTATGGCTTTTATTCATATAAAAGCCAAAATAGATTTGCACATTAAAAAACCCTACGAATTAAGACATGTAATTAGCAACGTTAATTTAAGGTGATAGAAAACACAGTTTTGCAGAAAGCACACTGTCATATACAGAGTGAATTTGGGCCACACTGCTGTGGTCCAGGATTTTTTTTCAGGTCAGGATTCTTCAATTTGTGTGGGCCGAGTGATGACTCATTTCTGACACCACATGTCTCCATTCTAACTGCTGGGGAACTGTCACCTCACAGTTAGCCATGTCCCCGTCAGCTTTCAGGTCGAAAGCATCTTTTAGGAATGATGTCTGCTTTTATTCTTCCTTTGATAGGTCACTATTAACATAGTGCCCAAACATCAACATAGGCACAGAAATTGTGTGGGGAGATTCAGGTCAAAGGTGGATAGGCAGGTGATTCATATGTTAAAATGCTTAATATTTACAAATGCTTATAAAACACAACTTAAAATATCATAGAGATATTTAAGGGTTGAGTATCTACCCACAGTCCCCTTGAGGAATCCATTGACCCCTATTTAAGAAATACTTACCTATAGGATATAAATTAAACAAAATATAATGATGTAACTCTTGATAAAATATATAATGAGAAAAATATGGGAATTTTCCTGTGATTAGGAAAGTAAAAATCTGGGTGAACTGTTGGAAATGTTTTTAAAATAACTTACATTGTTAAATACTTTTTTAAATTGTAGCAAAATATACATAACATAAAATTTACCACTTTAACCATTTTAAGTATATAGTTCTGTGGCATTAAGTACATTCGCATGTTGTACAACCATCACCAACATCCATCTCCAGAATTCTTTTCATCCTCCCAAACTGAAATTCTGTCTCCTTTAAACAATAATTCTCCATTTCTCTTTCCCCAGTCCCTGGCAACTTCCATTCTACTTTCTGTCTCTATGAATTTGACTACTCTAGGGACCTCATATAAGTGAAATTGTACAATATTTGTCCTTTTGTAACTGGCTTATTTCACTTGGCATGATGTCTTCAAGATTCATGCTGTACGAGTGTCAGAATTTCCTTCCTGCTTAAGGCTGAATAATATTCCATTGTACGTATATCCATTCCTCTGTTGATAAATATTTGGGTTGCTTTTGCCTCTTGGCTGCAGTAACTAATGGTGCCATGAACATGTGTACAAATGTCTGTTCACATCCCTGTGTCAGTTATTTTGGGTATATGTCTAGAAGTAGACTACTAGAAGTAGTAGGCCATATGGTAAGCTTATGTTTAATTTTGTGAGGAATCGTAGTATCATTTTCTCCAGTGGCTGCACCATTTTACATTTCCACCAGCAATGCACACAAGTTTCTGTTTCTCCACATCCTTGCCAGATTTTTTATATTCGGTTTAAAAAAACTTTTTTTTGATAGTAGCCATCCTAATGGGTATGAAATGTATCTTATTGGGATTTGCATTTCCCTGATGATTAGTGATGTTGAGCATTTTTTCATGTATTTTCCATTTGTATATCTTCTTTGGAGCAATGCCTATTTGGGTACTTTGCCCATTTTTTAATTGAGTTGTTTTTTGGTATTGAGTTGTAGGAGTCCTCAAATATTTTGAATATTGATCCCTTATCAGAAATATCATTTGCAAACATACTCTCCCATTCTGTGGGTTGCCTTTGCACTCTATTAATAGTGCCATTTGATACACAGTTTTTAATTTCAATGAAGTTCAATTTATCTATTTTTTTCTTTTGTTCCCTATAGTTTTGGTGTCGTATCCAAGAAATCCTTGCCAAATCCAATGTCATGAAACTTTTTCTTATGTTTTCTTCTAGCTCTTACATTTAGATTTTTGACCTATTTTGAGTTAAGTTTTTCATATGGTATAAAGTAAGGGTCTAACTTTATTATTATTATTTTTTGCATGTGGATATATAGTTTGCCTAACACCATTTGTTGAAAAGACTGTCCTTTCCCCATTGAATGGTCTTAGCAACCTTGTCAAAGACTGTTCGACCATATATGTGAAGGTTCATTTCTGGATTTTCTACTCTCTCCCACTGGTCTATATATTTTCTTTATGCTAGTACCACACTGTTTTGATTACTGTGACTTTACAGTTAAGTTTTGAAATCAGGAAGTGTGAGACCTCAAATTTTGTTCTTTTTTTTCAAGATTATTTTGGCTATTTGAGGTCTCTTGAGATTTCATATGAATTTTTGGATGGATTTTTCTATTTCTGCAAAAAAAAAAAAAGGCAGTGGTATTTTGATAGGGATTGCATTGAATCTGGAGATGACATTGAGTAGCATACTGACATCTTAGCAATGTTAAGTTTTCCAATCCATGATCATGAATGACTTTCGATTTGTTCGTTCCTTCTTTAATTTCTTTCAGCAGTGTTTTGTTGTTTTCAGTGCACAAATCTTTTGTCTCCTTGGTTAAATTTATTCCTAAATATTTTATTCTTTTTGATGATATTGTAAATAGAGTAATTTTATTAATTTCCTTTCATATTGCTCATTGTTAGTGTATAGAGACACAACTGACTTTTGCGTGTTGATTTTGTATTCTGAAGCTTTGCTAAATTTTTTTTTTTTAATTCTAACAGTTGGTTTTTTGTTTTTTTGGGTAGAATCTTTGGGGGTTTCCACATAATAAGATCATGTCTTTCGAACAGAGAAAATTTTACTTCTTTCTTTTCAATTTGGGATGCCTTTTATTTCTTTTTCTTGCTTAATTCCTCTGACTGGGACTTCCAGGACTGTCTTAAATAGAAGTGGTAAAAGTGGGCCTCCTTGCCTTGTTCCCAATCTTAGCGGAAAAGCTTTTAGTGTTTTACCAGGGGATATGATGTTGGTTGTGAGTTTTTCCATATATGGCCTTTATTATGTTGAGGAAGTTTTCTTCTAATCCTAGTTTGTTGAGTATTTTATCATGAAAGTGACTTGAATTTTGTCAGATTTATTTCTACATCATTTGAGGTGATTATGTGTTCTTTTCCCTTTCATTCTGTTAATATGGTGTATTATATTGATTGATTTACATATATTGAAACATTCTTGCATAACAAGAACAAATCTCACTTGGTCTTGGTGTTTAATCCTTTTAATATGCTCTTGAATTTGATGTTCTAGTATTTTATTGAGAATTTTTGCATCAATATTCATACGGATATTTTATAGTTTTCTTGTAGAGTCTGGTTTTGGTATCAGGATCATACCGGCATCATAGAATGAGTTAGAAAGTGTTCCTCCTTCTCAATTTTTTAGATGAGTTTGAGCAGGATTAGTGTTAATTCTTCTTTAAATGTTTGGTAGAATTCACTAGTGAAGCCATCTGGTACTGGGCTTCCCTTTGTTGGAAGGTTTTTGACTACTGATTCAATCTCCTTAATAGTTAGAGATCTGTTCAGATTTCCTATTTCTTCATGATTCAGCCTTCATGATTCAGACTGTGTTTCTAGGAATTTGTCCATTTCATCTAGGTTATCTAATTTCTTGTTGTTTAATTGCTCATAATACTATTATACTCCTTTTTTATGTCTGTAAAATAGGCAGCAATGTCCCCTCTTTCATCTCTCATTTTATTTGAGTCTTCTGTGTTTTTTCTTAGTCTTCTTTTTTCTTACAAGTATGTGTTAATTTTGTTGATCTTTTCAAACAACGAACTCTTGATTTTATTATCTCTATTGTTTTATTGTCTGTTTTATTATTTATCTATTTTATTTATTTGTGCTCCAATTTTTATTATTTCTTTTCTTCTAGTACCTTTGCATTTTTTTCTTCTCATAGTTTCTTCAAGTGTAAAGTTAGGTTGTTCATTATCTTTCTCCTTTTTTTTGAATGTGTTTATAGCTATAACTTACCCTCCTAGCACTGCCTTTGCTTTTTTTCTTTCACACAATAAAGACAAGCTTTGCACTAATGTTTCTCAAAAAGCAATTATGTCTCCAGCTCTAGCCTCAGTTTAAGGGATTTAGAAAAATATACCTTTTCTACATTGGATCCAGGGTAAAAGGGGAGGGGAATGCAAGACATCTATTATCCAGAGTTATCAGAATAGAGAGCTCTAGAGGCCAGTGGACTGGGGTTTGAGATTATGGGTCCTTGGTGGTTGTTTCTGCTCTTCTATCACTGGGATGACCATCTTGGGAGGCTTGAAGGTTTCTTGACCTTCAGCCATCCAGGTGGCCTGGACGTGGATCAGGTCCACTGGAGAGGGCTTCTGCGTTCCTCTGAGGCCCTGGTTGACAAAACCTCTTGAATCATACTTCTGAGGGGATCTTGGTCCAAAGAGGCTCCATTTATCTGACGAGTTTTTGTCCTTATCTCCATTCCAGAATCCACGGAGCTAGGATTTGGGCAAGTTAAGAACGTGGAAGAACCACAAGTGGACCAGCCTCTGGGCTGCTGCTTAGGGGAAGAGTGGGGAGTGCTGCTTGGGGTGGATTGAGCTGATGTCATTCGCTTCTCTTTTTTTGTTATCTCTCCACTCTGTAGCTTTAGTTTCTGTAATGCTTCTGTTGTTTGAAGGTACTTGGTCTTCTCAGTGGCAAGGCCCTTGTGGGGTACATAGGGCAGCATCTCTCAGCCCTGCATATTGCCTAAAGTGCTAAATGCTCTCCTGGGTCTGTTTTGTGATCAGAGAATTTATGATGAATGCATAGCTTTAGCATTCACCAGTGGGACCCTGTCCTTACGGTCAATGGCCAATGATAGGGTCATGGGAGTAGAGGATACACGGGCGTCTCCTCCTTCTACCTTTGTGATGTGCTGATATTTGTGTTCTGGAATCAGTGGCTGCCTGCTCATGTGTGACGGAGGAGGAGTCATATGGGTGAAGGATCCTCAAGGACATCGGTATAGCTATGCATTCATCATAAATCCTCTGATCACAAAACAGACCCAGGAGAGCATTTAGCATTTTAGGCAAAAGGCAGGGCTTAGAGATGCTGTCTACGTACCCCACAAGGGCCTTGCCATCGAGAAGACCGAGTACCTTCAAGCAACAGAAGCTCTATACAAATTAAAGCTACAGAGTGGAGAGAGAACAAAAGAAGAGAAGCAGATAGAATGCCCAGCAATATATGCTAATGGGCCGGGACATCTTGCCTAGAAGTCCACTCAAGAGTAGGCACTTCCGGTTGTCTCAAAGCCATGGAAAGACTGAGATCCACGTGCTTTCTCTATACAGAATTTGGAGCTGAGTCCCTGCCACCACAGTAAAATGATGTGACGTCTACGCTGACAGATGTTAATGAGGAACAGTGTCCAGCTGCTGCAAATTAGCAGAGCTTCCCAGGAAGAGTCCAGAAGTTCTGTTTTTCCACCACTGGGGAGCTGCCTGTGGCCACGGCTCTGGCACCAAAAAGGCTCTGATGACCCATGTCTCCTGAGTAGCTGTGGCGCAGTCTAGGATCCAAGCTATAGGGAAAGTGTCACAGCGTCCTCCAGCACGGCCTTGGGAGCATTAGCTGAAATTCATATTTTCATTCCTTCATTCGTTTTTTTTTTTTGGCCTTTGCAAGCACCATTTTATTGGGAGGGCCGACCAAAGAGGAAAATGCCCTCGCAGCCCTCTGCAGCCACAACCGCTTGGGTCACAACTGAACAAAGGCAGAGGCATAAGGGGAACAATAACCTGGGCCCAGGGTCGCAGAACGAAGGTGGTGGGCGGAAGCCTCAGGCCTTCTCGGAGCCCAGGGAGGCTGGCGCACCGGGCCGTGGTGTTCTGGCCACAGAACCTCGGATCCACCTCCTGGATGACTCGGGACGTGGGCGGCGAGTGGCGCCCGCAGAGGCAGGACCACACCCTGGACTGGTCGGGCTCCCTGGGTCCTTGCACGAGGCGAGGCGATCCCAGCGGCCCGCGAGGGGGCGGGCGAGGGCGGGGCTCTTGCCAGGCAGCGGCGGTGGCGGCGACAGTGGCGTCGTACCCCGCGCTCTGGGGGCGCCTGTGGCTCTCTGCAGGGGGCGGGGCGTCGGGTCGGGGTCCGGAGGCTGGGCGCCCAGACCCAAGGGGATATGCCAGCTGGGTCCTCGTGGCTGGGGCACGCGCCAGCTCCGCAGCCTGCAGGGACCGGAAGGTAGGCAGTTCCGGGTCGACGTCACAATGGCCCAAAGCGGGGCGGGGGCCCAGTAAGGGGCCGGCCTGGGGAAGGAACCGCCGGGCCTTGGTGCTGGCAGCATCTCGGGGCCTGGCTCACAGGTGGTCGAAGGTGCATCGGGTCCTCTGGCTCCAGGTCACCAGGAGGACGAAGTGATCCATTCGGTTCCGATGCAGCACTCGTCGTGTGCCAGGCATCGTGCTTTACTGAATGACACCGTCAGCGTATCGAGTGCTCACGGTGCGCCCGGCCGGTGAGCGCTTTATTAATGCACTGACGCTCACGGGAAGGCTGTGCACGAGGGATTATTACTGTATTTTGCAGATCAGGAAACGGAGGCAACGGCAAAGGGAAATTAAATAACTCGCCAGCTAGGCAGTGGTAGAATTGGAACATGGATCCAAGGCTTTCCTGAAGCCCTTGTTTTTGTGACTGTTTCCTTAAAAATAATTCATTACACATGTAAAAATATTATGTCATTATGTGACTTCAACCTTTCATTGTCTTGGCACTAATTTACAATTCTGTAAGTTGTAGGTAATGATAGAAATGCAAATTATGTTCCACTATGTATGTTTAATTTATTTTCTTCTGCCCTTGTGAAAAAAATCAGTTTTTCCTCCATTGGCTCATTTTTTTAAACATCTCTTTGCTCTATATAAATTTGTGCTTTTTTTTTTTTTGACTTTTTCTTTGGTTATAACATCCCTCTGCTTCCCCTAGTATGAGTAAAATAAACTCTTTAACAAAGGCTCATTTTTATATCTATATGAGAGTTACGATTTATCTGTTTTTTTTTTTTGAGACAGAGTCTCACTCTTTTGCTGGGCTAGAGTGCCGTGGCGTCATCCTAGCTCACAGCAACCTCAAACTCCTGGGCTCAAGCGATCCTACTGCCTCAGCCTCCTGAGTAGCTGGGACTACAGGCATGCGCCACCATGCCCGGCTAATTTTTTCTATATATTTTTAGTTGTCCGATTAATTTCTTTCTATTTTTAGTAGAGACGGGGTCTCGCTCTTGCTGATTTCGAACTCCTGAGCTCAAACAATCCGCCCGCCTCGGCCTCCCAGAGTGTTAGGATTACAGGCGTGAGCCACCGCTGATTTATCTGTTTTTGAAAATTATCCTTTAAAACATGCTTGTTTATTGTAGGAAAAAATAAAACAAAATATTTCTTAATGTCCACCATCAAGAGATAACTACTGTTAAATTTTTGATGAATATACAAACATTAATCAGTAACAATATTCTTAAAAATGAGATCATACTGTATATGCAGTTGTACTTCTTTTCACTTAAAGAATCATTAAGGCCTTTCTATTTGAATAAATAAACATCTGTATCATTGTTTTAATGTAAACACCTTGAAATTCCTTTGCAGAACAGGAAGATGGACTTCTTCCCAGGAGACACACTTCCTGGAAGCACAGCTGTGCCTTCCCCAAGTGAAGTTTCAGCTCTTTATGAACCCCGTTTGGCAGGGGCTATCCTAGTCACCCTGAGGGTTATGGATTTCCCAAATCCAGTAAAAGCAAAAGCACCAAAATGGATCTTTGTTAATAATCTCTCATTGTTTTAATATCCCAAAGCTGATGATTTGTGAAATCCTTCAAGGGAATTTTTAGATCAAAGGTTAAATATTGTTCAGTAGTATTTTCCTATTAAAAATCTGCCAGTTCTTTGAAAAATATTAAATTCGTTTTTGGTAACATGTGGTTATGCTGACTCTCTGCTAAGCCAGATGACAAGGCTGCCTGTTGCTGAGGAAAAGGCACAATATTTCATAAGCCTTTGCATCTGCCCAGGTCCTCCCAGGTTCTGTTCCTAACCATTGTACTGTGCTGTATCTGCTTCTGAGGCCCCGCAGTCCAGGGAAGTGGTTCTAAGTGCTGGTGAGCACTAAAGCACCTGGGTAGTTTAAAAAAATATCAATACCCCAACTCCAGAGTATGTCAACTGGGCCAACTGGATCAAAATCTCTGTAGTAGGGCCTGTCAGTGTTACTTTCAAAAAACCCCACAACTCTCTAGTTATATTCTCACGTGCAGTCTGGGTTGAAACCCACTGGCATTGAGAGCAGCCTCTACTAACATGCAAACACACACCACCTTCCCCACTTAGCACTTACTAACATTGATCATTAGATAACTTCAAATAATAGCCCGGCAGAAAAGGGAGAAGGCCTGTGGAAGAGAGAAGGCAGAAAGAGCCTGGATATTATTTATAGGCAGATTTAATCCTGCTACAAGGAACACTAATAATCCAAGTGATGGAAACACAGAACATTCTCTTGGAAGGCAAGGACAGCCCAGTGACCATTTCATAACACTGAGGTACAGACTGATGTATCAGACAACGATTGTAATCAATACCATGAAGAATGTCCTTTGCACAGAACTTGCCAGGGCAACAGCTTCTTTAAGGTAAACACTTAGATGTGAAGCTTCTGGTCTTAACTTTACCAATTATTACTTTCCAAATCTGTCGGTTTACTTCCCCTCCCCTCTTTCCCCATCTATGAGTTTTGCTAGTTCCCTGTGTCTTGGCCAACATTTGATATTAGACTTCTTTCATTCTGATGTGTGTGGAAATATTTTGTTTTAGTTTTCATATGCCTGATTACTAATGATTACTAATGAGATGGTCATTTGAGTTTCTTTCTGAATTGTCTATTCATATACTTTGGCCATTTTTCCATTGGGTTGTCTTCTTATTGACTTCTAGGCATCAATATATAGTCTTGCTATTAATCACTTATTGGTTATATGATTTCTTGTGCTGTAGAATAGGAGTGTATTTATTTTTGGATATTGATTTTGTATCAAGTATCTTTATTGAACTTCCTTAATAGCTGTAATTTGTGCACTCTCTTGGGTTTTTTACATTGATAATTACATTGTGAATAATGACAGTTTGTTAATCTCATGTATACATATATAAATATATGTATATTTTAACAGATTTTATTTTTTAGAGGAGCTTTATGTTCCGAGCATAGCTGAGTGGAAAGTACAGAATTCCCATATATCCCCTGGTCCCACACATGGAGAACTTCCCTTGCTAATCAGCATCCCTTACCAGAGGGGTACATTTGGTACAAGTGGAGTTACACTGACACATCATTATCACTCAAAGTCTATAGTTTACATTATAGTTCACTCTCGGTGTTGTATGGTCTATGGGTTTGGACAAATGTGTAATGACATGTATCCGCCATTATAGTATAACACAGAATAGTGTCACTGTCCTGATAATCCTCTGTGCTCTGCCTCTTCATTCCTCCCCCCTCCCTGACCCCTGGCAACCACTGATCTTTTTACTGTCTTCAAAGTTCTGCCTTTTACAGAATGTCATATAGTTGGAATTACACATTGTGTGGCTTTCCACACTGGCTTCTTTCACTTAGTGATATGATTCCAAGGTTCTTCCATGTCTTTTCATGGCTTGATAGCTCATTTCTTTTTAGTACAAAATAATATTCCTTTGGATATACTACAGTTTATTTATCCATTCACCTACTGAAGAACATCTTGGTTGCTTCTAAGTTTTTGGTAATTATGGAAAAAGGTGCTGCAAATGTCCGTGCGTAGATTTTTTTTTTTTTTTTTCAGACAGAGTCTCACTCTGTTGCCCTGGCTAGCGTGTGGTGGCATCAGCCTAGCTCACAGCAACCTCACACTCCTGGGCTCAAGCGATCCTCCTGTCTCAGCCTCCTGAGTGAGCTGGGACTACAGCTATGGCACCACCACACCCAGCTAATTTTTTCTATTTTTAGTTGCCCAGCTAATTTTTGTTTTTACTTTTAGTAGAGACAGGGTCTCACTGTTGCTGAGGCTGGTCTCGAACTCCTGATCTCGAGTGACCCTTCTGCCTCGGCGTCCTAGAGTGCTAGGATTACAGGGTGTAGATTTTGTGTGGACATAAGCTTTCAACTCATTTGGATAAATGCTCAGGAGTGTGATTGGTGGATTATATGGTAAGAGTACATTTAGTTTTGTAAGAAATTGCCAAACTGTCTTCCAAAGTGACTGTATCATTTTCCATTCTCAGGAGCAGTGAATGAGAGTTCCTGTGGCTGCACACCCTCACCAGTGTTTGGTGTTGTCAGTGTTTTGGATTTTGACCATTACAGTAGGTGTCTAGTGGTATCTCATTTTTGTTTTAATTTGCATTTCCCTAATGACGTATGATGTTGAACGTCTCTTCATATATTTATTTGCCATCTGTATATCTTCCCTGGTGAGGTATCTGTTCAGATCTTTTGCCCATTTTTGAATTGGTTGTTCATTATCTGAATGTTCAGTTTTAAAAGATCTTTCTGTATTTTGGATAATAGTCCTTTATTAGATTTGTCTTTTGCAAATATTTTCTCCCGGTGTGGGGTTTATGTTCCCGTTCTCTTGTTCCTTATATTGAAAAACTTCTCTTTCTTTCGTATTGTGCTAGCTAGGACCTTCAGTACAATGTTAAGTGTAGGGGAGAAATAGCCATTCTTGTTTCTTCCTTGAAAGAGACCACATATGTGAAATGTTTTAGCCTTAGGTGTGATGTTTATTGTAGATTTTTGACAGATGTCTTCTACAATTCAAGTGAGTTTTCTTTCCATTCCAAGTTTGCTAAAAGTCCTTTCTTGCCTGCCTTTATTGAGATTATCATATATTTTGATCTGTTAATGTGATGGATTACGCTAGTAGATTTTCTAATGCTAACCCAACCTTGTATTTCTGGGGTAAGCCCTATTTAGTTACAATATTAAATATTTTATGCATTTCTGGATTTGATTTGTTAATATTTTATTTAGGATTTTTATACTTTTGTAAGTGAATTTGATCTATAATTTTTTCTTGTACTGCCCTTGTCTGCTTTTCATGTCAAAGTTACACTATATTATGAAGTGAATTGGAATGCTTTCTTCTCTTTTTCCTTTCTATTCTAGCAGCTTGTAGTAATTAAACCTAACCTCCTTTGTCTTAGTTTCCTAATTTGGAAAATGAAAATACCAACCTCATAGGAATGGTTTGAGGATTAAAACAGTTAAAATAAGTAAAGCAATTCAAACAGTGCCCATAATATAGCAACCAGCCTTTTAGTTTTAGCTATTATTACTATTATTCTACTCCCTAAAATTTTATGTAAGAGAGGTATGATGTGTTTGTGAAAGTTAGGTATGTTCACCTGCAAAATCATCTAATGTTTTTCTTTTTGTGGGTATATTTTAACAACTTATTCAATTTCTTTGATGTTTATTGGTCTACTCAGTTTTATTCTCTTCTTCTTGAATTGCTTTTGGCAAGTTATATTTTTCTAGCAGTTTGTTCATTTCATCTAAATTTTTAAATTTATTGGCCTAATGTTTATAGTATACCTCTATTAATGTCTAATTGATGCTATGTCTGTATTTATGCTTCCTTTTCATTCCTAATATCATTTTTTTGGGGGAGTCTTGATATTTAACTAATATATATATATATATATATGCTTTAATCATACTCTGCAGGTCCTGGTAGGCAGTGTTTTTCACTGTCAAATTGAGTTTTAAATGTTTTCTAACTTCCATTGTAGTTTCTTTCTTGATGTGTGAATTCATTATATTTATAAATTAAAAATTACAAACAGATAAAGTTTTTATGGTTTTCTTTTGTTATTGAATTTTATTGTATTGTCATCAGAGATGTGTTCTATATAATATTGCTCTACCTCAATATCTGTACTACAATTATATATATATTTATTTCCTATATTATCCCATTGGAATGTGATCCTCATGAACAAAGGAATTTATTATGTTTCATTCATTATCACATTCCCAGTGTGTAGAGTGATGGCTGGCACATAGTAGTAACCCAACATTTATTAAATGAAAGAACGATTGATGATAATCCTTGGTGATCAGAATCTATTTCTTTATGTGGTCTTCTTGGACCACTAAGAAGAGGATGCAAATTCCTGTAGGCTCTAGTCCACCGGTAGACTTGGCTCTGTATCCACAGATCCACATTTGAAGTCATACCCATCTGTGTCTGAAAAACATAAAAATTTCCTGAGCATCAAAGTAGAACTTGGAGAATTCTGTCCACTCCCAAATTAATTTTATTCTCATCTGTCTACTCTCCGTGCCTCAGCAATAATGGGAACTCTGCTTCCCACTAATGGAAGAGGCTGACTGTCTTAGTTCATTTGGGCTGCTATAACAAGTTACAATAGACTGGGTGATGTATAAACTAGAGAAGTTTATCTCTCACAGTTCTGGGAGCTAGAAGTCTGAGATCAGAGTGTTAGCATGGTCAGTTCTAGTGAGAGCTGTCTTCCGGATTGCAGATGGCTGACTTCTTCCTGTGTCTTCACATGGCAGAAGGGGGTGGGGGATTAGTTCTCTGGGGTGTCTTCTCAGAAGGGCACTAATCCCATTCATGAGGACTCTGCCCTCATGACCTAATCACCCCCAGAGGCCCCACCTCCTAATGCCATCACCTTGGGGGTTAGGACTTCAACATACAAATTTTGGGAGAACACAACTATCCAGATGATAGCATTGACCACTGAAGAACTGGCAATTCTCATAGAAAGTTTTGTTTCCCATATTTAATGTCTTCCACAAAACAATATTCATGCATTCTGTCAGGCAGTTACAGAGTAAGGACAGCTGGCCATTATTCAGCTTGGTGTATCAAATAGATATTTTTGAAAATATACAATCTTTGAAGATTTTTATTCTTCAGACAACTTTGGCTTTGAAAACTCTGTATATCTTAAAAGCAGTTTCACAATGTCAGTAGTTTCCTGTGATTGATAGTCACAGCACACTGAGCTCACAAAGACATTAAAAATGTGGCAAAGGAAAAGAAAAAAAGGGCTTTGCAATATTGGATTCTGTAGCAGTAAGTAATCTTCTCTTGGCTTTCCTTCCCTGTACTAAGGATTTTTTTCCTCTACTTTTGAAAGGTCTGTGTTTTATTGCATTCTAGATTTGGACATACTAATAAAAATATATTTTTTTCTATGCTCGCCAGAATCCTATTTCTCAACAGAGACAGAATTATTGGATAAGCGCTGTAATTCTGTTTCTCTTTGGAATTTTGAAACCCCAAATTAAAAAAAAAACAAACCAAAAAATTACCAATCAGTAGGGACACTAGGTAGAACGTTGACATTGGTGAGTATCTCCTGGGTGCAATGTGGCTGACTGTGTGTTATATTCTCAGAAAGGGGGAGGTGGCCCCTTACTGAGTGTGGTGGCTAGAAGTAAGGACTGCGTGATATGGAGAAACAATGAGATGGATCAGTTTGGAAAACCAAAGAGGTTATTCTTACTGAATGTGGGTGTAATTATTTTCCCTAACTAGAGTGTTCTGTGAATAGGTTATGGGAGGATAGCTGCTCTAAGAAAGAGACCCAGGAATGTAATGACCCATCGCAGAAGTTTATTTCTTGCTCAGTAACTGTCCAGGGTAAGGGTTCATGTTGGCAGTGTGGCTCTCCTCGACCAGTTAATTCAGGAACCCAGACTCCTTCCATCTTGTGGCTCTGCCATTCCCTAAAGCAGAATTTATAATCTCTTTTTTTGCAAAGTACCAGATAGCAAATACTTTAGGTTTTTCAGGCCAAAGTGTCTCTGTTACATTTGTTCAATGCCACCACTGTACCATGAAAGCAGTCATAGATAATATTTAAATTAATGGCATGGCTGTGTTCCAATAAAATATTATTTATAAAAAGAGGTGGCAGACTGGATTTGGCTCTTGGGTGTAGTTTTCTGACCCTTGCCTCCAAACCTGGTCATACTCTTCTGTATTCAGTAGACAAAGGGAAGGAGCATGGAGAAATAAATGTGGGAGGTACCCAGGAGCCCAGCCTAGAAGTAAAACACATTACTTCCTCTCATATTTCACTGGCTAGAAATCAGTCACATGGCAACACCCAATTACCAGGGAAGCTGGAAACTGTAGTCTAGCTGTGTGTCCAGGAAGAAAAGAAAACATAATGGTGAGTAAATGGCAATCTTTGCTATACGCAGCACAATAGAAAACCTGAAAATGGAATTCAAGGTTCATTCTCATGCTGTGTTCTCAAACAGGGTCCAACAAGCATATCTTTGTAGTCAGACAGGCCTGGATTTGAATTAAAGATGGGCCACTTTTGTTTAACTAATTTGTGCCTCAGTTTTCTTACCTGTAAAATGAGGATAATTATGGCTGTTTCCTAATTAGGGTAATTGTGAATGTTAAAGAAAAACTGTCGAGATGATGATCACTTTGTGAGTGTTCAATAAATAGTAGCTGTTATCATTATTATTTGAACAATGACTTATCCTACTTTCTGGTAGAGTATAATCTAATGCTTTGCTGCTGGGCTTAAATCCATGCTTCACTCCGAACTACCTGCGTAATCTTAAACAAGTTATTTAACCTCTCAGTGCTTCATTTTCTTCATTTGTAAAATTATAATAATAATAGTGCCTATCTCCTAAGGTAGTTGTGATGATTAAATGATTTAATACTATGAAATCATTGGTGCCTAGACTTAATAATGCTCAATAAATCATATCTATAATTATCATTTTGATACACTGATCCTTACTGTCCAAGGGGGGTACTAATAATAATAAAAATCAGCATCATAATAATATCCACACATTAGTTCATTCAGCAAATACTGAGCACCTTTGGGCCAAATTCTGTACTAGGTTCTGAGGACCGAAATGATGAACAGACCTGACGCTGTTCCTGTCTTCATGGAGCTTCCAATGTGTTTACTAATTGGTGCATTTTCTTTCTTTGAGCAGTCCCTGCAGTGAGCACTTTAAACATACTATCTAATTTTATCGTTTGCAAAACTCTGTGAATTATATTTTATTGTCTCTGTTTTACAGAAAAGGTAGCTGGTTTAGAGAACTTAAGTAATTTGAGCAAGGTCACAGAGCTGGTAAATGGTGGAGATGGTATTTGAAACTATGTAGCTCAAACTCAAATGCCAGTGTTCTTAACAATCATGCTGGGCTGTCAGATCTGGCCACATAAAAAGATTTGCTTGGCAAAGTGTACACTGTTTAATGGGAATGTAGGTTGAAGGCAGAGGGAAGGCGGGGGCTGTGGTGGTGAGGGTGGCCTCTTGGCCTCTCTGGGAATTCAGTTCTATCTCTGGACCATTTATGACAGCAAATGCCTTCTCTACTTGGATGACTTCAAACATCCCCCAGGATTAGAAACATGTAATCTTATCAACCAGGTTTAGTTCCCGTCTGCAGGAGAGCTGGGCTTTTCAATTTAACCACTGGCTTAAAAAATGGAAAAAAAAAATAACACAAAGAAATCTACTGTCTCTACCCTTCTTTAAAATGATGAATGCTTTTTAAAGGCAAATCCATCATTGGTCACTTGAGGGAGGAAATGTCAAGGAAAGTTATGGTTTGTTAGCTTTTACTTCTTGACATTACACAAGAAAGTAATTGAAGTACAACAAATGCCATGTTGTTTTACCTCATCTATTTATATAGCAATCTGACAAGATGAATATATATGTTACCATGGATTTGGAAAAAAGTGACACAGGCTCTATGACTTGTTCTGTTGTCTTATCAGTGTTGATCAAACGTGCCTTCCCTCGACAACACGCATGGCAGAGGAATTGGTATTCTCTCGTGTAGATTCCTGGATATTAAACAGTTGAACTCATTTTACCCCTTTTGCCCATTAACCTCTTATCTGAAGTTCTTAGAGCTTTAACATGGATGTGTAATAAAACATGCACAAATTCAATTCAATACAACAAATATTTATTTAGCACTCACTGTGCATAAGACACTATGCCAAACAGAGATGCCGTTAGTTCACAGTCTATGATAATTCAAATGCAGCCTGGGCTGAATGTTACCATTACACCGTTTATGGAAAAAAAAAAGTTTGCTAAGCAAAATCAGCAAGGTATATCTTACTATATATTATGCTATGCTCCTGAAAACCCATATGTAAATCAGGTTCGAAATTCACAAGGAGAGTTTCCTGTTCAAAGAATTTTATAATAATGTTTCTGGAGAATGTATAATCACTGACAAATAAGAATTTTCAAGTTGGATAGTAAAGAGGCAAATGACCACTGTATTGAAGGATTTGTGTGACTAGCACTAGGAAAAATCCCAAGGCTTGTTTCTATGACACCCATGATCTCTTTGTAGTTGGGTAGTCTGGTTGTCAAGCAACTTAAATAGAAGAGGCATGTTAAATTGTTTTTTTTTCCTTCTGAAAGGTGTCAGCCAAAACAAAGGTACAGAGCTGCTTATTCTGTAGGAAAGATCTCTTTAGTTCTCAATATAGATTTCTGAGAAGGAAAGAGATACTAAAACTATAGTTAATAGGAAGAGGCAGGGTAAGCTTACAGTGTGCCTTGGCCTTTTTAGGAGGCCAATACCTTATCCATTAGGTGACTGGGGCTTCCTTAGCCTTTTTATTTTGGTGAAATTGCCTTAGAGAATCAGTTGGGCTCTCCAATGAGTTATCTAGGGGTATAATGTTAGGAATCATGAGACAAGGTCTCCTGTGGAATATAGTAAGATAACGTTACTTTGCATTTTGGTTACTTTATTTTTTATAGCCCCTTCGTTGAAACTGTCCTTTTGCCTATGTTCCTGCCTGTATATAAATGGACTGATAGATCTGACTCCAGAGAGTTTGAATGAAGGACCATCATTTATATGTCAGTACTGTGTGATGAAGAATTTGGCCTTGACTAAAGAGAGGTCTGGCTTTGCCTTTGGCTTCTGGGAGGCAATCTATGTTACACCTCGTAGAAGTGTCTTTGTTTAGAGGGGTATCTGGCCACACTGGATCTTAGAGTGGGGCCAACCATACCCAATAGTCTTAGGGTGTGAACCGGCCATGCCAGAAAGGCCAACCGTATGATTTATGGTGAGAGTTTGGGTTATATATGGCATCAGCTGACATGGAGACTGAGTTCAACAGCTTGGGCAAGCAACCGATCATTCATACCTGTGTAATGAAGCCCAGTAGAAGTTTTGAGCTCCAAGGCTCAGGTGTGCTGCCCTGGTTGGCAATACTCCTTGCATCAAATTGACACATACCAACACCAGGAGGGTAACATATCCTGACTCCACGGGGAAGGACAACAGAACTGCATGTTTGTAACACTCTCACATGCTTCCCTGGGAATCTCTTCTGTGGCTGATTTTAGTCTGTACCCTTTCCCTATAATAAACCATAACTGAGTGTATAGCACCTTTCAGTGTGTTCTGTAGGTCCTTCCGGTGAATTGTAAGAACTAAGGGTAGTGTTGGCAACCCCTCAAACTTACAGTTGGTGTCAGAAGTGAAGGGAGTCTTGGGGACTAGTCCCTCTAATCTCTGCAGTTTGACTAACTATGGTTAAGCACCATAACTGAAAGGGGTCTACTGACCAGCAGTTATAAAAAACAAAGATACCACACCCCAAAACACCCCCAAACAAGGAAATTCCCTTGGAGATAGCTGTAAAATAGTCTAAATTTGATAAGTTTAGGAAAGAAACATTAGATAGACTTCTTTTCATGCAGCTATTTGAAATTATAACAATCTTAATGATTTTTAATTATTTCAGGGGTTACAAAATTAAATACCTAAGATCCCGCAAGGTAACTTAAATGAGTGAATCACTAGGTGGGATCCATGGTTAATTGAGGGACACATGCCTGTTGTAAAGGCATTCAGAGTTCACAAAAAATTAGGAATATAAAAATGTAACAGGAGCTGGCCCAGAGGCTACCAGTTTTCCTTTTCTCTATAATTTGGGCTAACGGCTCCATTTGAAAATGGCCATTTTCTGTAATCAAATGTAAGACTATTCAGGATTTTCTATTTCCACCTCTTCTTATATCAGTCTTTGTTGAGATTTGTCCATTTCAACAAAATTTATTTTAAGTTTATTGGCATGAAATTGTTCATAATATCCTGTTACGATCATGTCAATGTTTATGGGATCTGTAGTGATGCTTCCTTTTAAATTTCTGACTTTATTTGTGCCTTCTAAGTACTTTTCTTGGGTTTCATTATAGGTTTATTAATTTTAGTAGTTTCTCCAAGAATTAAGTTTTGTCTTTGTAGGTTTTCTTTGCTGATGTTTGTTTTCTATTTAGATAACTTCTATTCCTGTATGTCTTTATACCTCCTTTGATTTTCTTTTTCTCTTATTGGCATATATGCTTAGCTCTTTGTCC
>NW_012142746.1:523059-541344 GCF_000956105.1 Propithecus coquereli
GAGACTCTGTCTCAAAAAAAAAAAAAAAAATGTAGAAATCTTCTTAGCTTGCAGGCTGTCCAAAACTGGCTGCTAGTTGGATTTTGTCTGTGGGCTATTTACTGCTGAGCCTTCAATTAGACTGACCCCTATTTTCTGTGTCCTAGTACAATTTTTTGGGTAAGTTTTACTTTCCAAATGCTTCTGTAGACATAAGCTCTAATCTAGAAGCTTCATGAGAGCAGGGACCATGTTTTGTTCTTATTCTCTTCTTTTCCTCCTCCTCTTCCTCCCTTTCTCTTCCTCCTCCTTCTCTTCATCCTGTCCACCTCCCCCTCTTCCTCCTCTCCTCCTCCTTCCTCTTCCTCTTCTTCTTTCTACTGCTACTATTATTTACCATGTCCCTTTTTCACCACTCTATATCCAATGTGTTGCATAATGACTGGCAATCGAAGTACTCAATAAATACATATTGACTAATTGAAGCTGTTTCTCAAAGCTTCGGTGACATATCTTGGGCTTCCAGAGGACTGGAAGAAAAGAAAAGATTGTCTTCTTTGGTGTTTCACTGAGCTGCAATACTGTAATCACTTTCTGATGGTTCCAGGAAAGTGGGTGGGGTGGATGGTGGGAAGAAAACCATGCAAGGGTCAGGAAACCTAAGTTTTAGTCCTGGCTTTGTCATAACTTGGTGACTTTGGACAAATCATTTATATTTCTTGCATCTTTTTGCTCCTTCACTTATAAAATAAAAGGGTTGGAAACCAATGGCTAAGGTTTTCTGCAGTTGAAGACTTAATGGTGGAAAGGAAAACATTATGAAATAGCCAGAGGGATGGAGGAGAGGAGGAAATTGTCCCTATATTGTGGGGTGACTTTGGAAATTGATTTGGAGTTTTGGCAAGAAGCTTTATGAAGAAATAAATGCTAATGGCTGAAACAGACATATAAACACAGTTGTAACAGAAGGAGGGTTTGCCAGTTCATTATCTTTAAAAGTAATTTTAAATCTTCCTTTCTACTGAAGACAGGAAAATTTCTAACTTTTTTTCAAAGGATAGTGCTTCACCATCTTTATGTTAAGAAAGTTACCTTTCGCTACACACATGGCAGACATCTGTAACTAGAAAAATTGTCCTCTATGTAAATATTGTCCAGTAAATTAATCAAACTTCTATTGAACACTTACTAAATGTCAGGTGCTTAGTTAGATGCCTCAGAGATGGAGAACAGATGGTTCCTTTCCTCGGGGAGTTTTAATCTGGAGATGTCGAATGGAGGATCATTTAGTTCTAACCAGGAAAGCAGAAACACCTCTAAGTATTTAAAGTGAAGGGATTTAATGCAAAAAATAAATGGTTACACAGATGACGGAATTGTTTGAGAAGGCGACGGGGGATGATGAGGTAACCCAGGAGATAGTGTGGACCTGCTACTGGGATGATTTTTTTTTTTTTTTTGAGACAGAGTCTCGCTTTGTTGCCCAGGCTAGTGCCGTGGTGTCAGCCTAGTTCACAGCAACCTCAAACCCTTGGGCTCAAGCGATCCTCCTGCCTCACCCTCCCGAGTAGCTGGGACTACAGGCATGCGCCGCCATGCCCGGCTAATTTTTTATATATATTTTTAGCTGTCCAATTAATTTCTTTCTATTTTTGGTAGAGACGGGGTCTCACTCTCACTCAGGCTGGTCTCGAACTCCTGAGCTCAAACAATCCGCCCGCCTCGGCCTCCCAGAGTGCTAGGATTACAGGTGTGAGCCACCGCGCCTGGCCTACTGGGATGATTTTTAGAGGCAATAGGGAAAGCGATGGCCTGTGGTCAGTGAGGTGGAAATGCCAGAATTTACATGGAAGATGGTGGAAATAGGATTGAAAGCCTCAGAGTAAGGCCAGAAAATCGACCAGATGATTCTGTGCTATGGAGAGGATTGGAGGACATACTACTTTGTAAGGAAATAAGGAATATGCTGGTGAGAAGAACATCAGCATCACTCAGAAATCCAGTGGTGGCTCCTTGGTAGGCCAGGGCTAAATGTTGGAAACACCACAACGGAACTGGGCTTACCAATAGCAATGGGGAAGATAACACTTTGGGATAATAGAGGCCAGATGGTGACATTTAACCATCAGGTAGACATTTATTGTGATGAGTGGAAAATATGGAGGAGCAGCCAGGAAGGCCCCTCCTGTAGAGAGCTTTGACGATGGTTATGGAAAATGGCACCTCCAGGGGCAAAATAGATCATCAGTCAATAGGAGTACTACTCACCTGGGTGCGGTGACTCAGGCCTGTAATCCTGGCATTTTGGGAGGCCAAGTCAGGAGGATTACTTGAGGCCAGGAGTTTGAGACCAGCCTGAGCAACATAGCAAGACCCCATATCTATAAAAAATAAAAAAAAATTAGCCAAATATAGTGGTGTGCTCTGTAGTTTCAGTTACTCAGGAGGCTGAGGCAGGAGGATTGCTTGAGTTTGGGAGTTTGAGGTTGCAGTGAACTATGATGATGCCACTGCACTCTACCCTTTGAGATCTTGTCTCAAAAAAAAAAAAATCACACAATACATGCTTAAAAAAAAAGAATATTACTCAATATGTACAATCAAGAGAAATCAAGGATGAATGATCAGAACACTGGGAGCAATCACCCCCAAGAATAAGGCACGACCCCTTGCCCATGTTTGCTAGATGTGAGCCAGTTTTCAAACCTGAAACCCAGTGAGAGGCCAGTTCCGCAACATCATGGCAAGTACAGGAGTAATGATTCCTCCAGGCTTTCCCCAAAGGGACGGACTTATGGCCATTTACTTAGTAGACGTACACCGGGGGAAGGGGTGTGCCTAAATATTTCAAGGATTACTGGACACAGGAACCTAATTGAAATTGACACCTAGAGGCCCAAAGTGTCATCATGACCCCCTGTCAGTGTGAGGGAACCAGGTAATAAATGAAGTCCTGGCCACTGTCCAACTCACAATATCCCCATAAGTTCTATGGACTCATCCAGTCTCAAATGTGTAATTGGGATAGACATTCTTCGCAGTTGGTTTAACTCATACATTTGGCCCTTGGCCTATAGGATAGGAGTTATCATAGTGGGAAAAGGCAAGTGGAAAGCTCTGAAACTGCCTCCCACTTCCTAACCCTGGTAAAAATAGTCAATTAAAGAAAATACCTTATCCTGAGGAGGATGGAAGAAATTAGTGCCACCCTAAAAACCCAAAGGATACAGAGGTAGTGATTCCTGCTATATCTTCGTTCAATCTAGATGAATACGAAAGTCTGGCCCCTGCAAAAATCAGGGATGATGGATGAGGACAGAAGACTACTGTAACCTCAACCGTGCAGTAGTTCCCTCTGCAGCCGTTATACCAGATGTGGCACCTTTGCTAGAGCAGATTAACAATCGAGCAGATAACCTGCTTCCTGGGAAACACAACCTGCGACAAAAGATGTTTCCTTCATTACTAGTCAAGCATCAAACACTCACAGAAGAGCAGGTCTGTGAGGACAGATAGAAAAGAAACCATGAAAAACAAATGGAAATCAATGAGTGCTGTTCTAGAAATGTCATTCTAGAAATGCCATTACTCTCTTTGCCTATTCATTTACTTACTTTCACCCATAATGCTACCTGAACGCTGTCAGTGGCATATTTTGTACCCTGTGATCCAATTCCTCTTACCAAGTCAATTGAACCCAAGGTGAGTACCTGATCCAAGGACAACTCATGTATTGGCTGGCCGGTTAATAAGCGATTTGGGTGGTCCGGTGCAGAAACGTGCTGAGCCAGGTCAATTACATTCTGCACTCGGGAATTTGGGATGGGGACACAGAAGCCGAGCTGGTTAGCTCTTGCGTAAACGGATGAAGTGGGTAGTAGGGACAGCTTGGGAGTGGCTACTGCAAGCTCTGAGCAAGAGGATGAAGCTCAGTAAGAGAGTAGCAGGTGCACTGAAAGAAGTGCAAATGGGAGAATTGGGAATGAGAGGGAGAGGACCCTTGATTCTCCCTGGCTGCCCCGTCCCGGTTCCTGTGCAGACTGCCTGTGTTTCGGTTCTTACCTTTGGGCTCCAGGAGATACCTCTGAGGACATTTCTCAGTTGAGCTGGATTGAGTGGATCTCTTTCTTGCAACCAAAAGAGCTTGCCTAGAATCGAGGCTTGAGGGCCACCACTTTCTGTTTGATTTATCAATGACTCTTTCTTTCTCTTATCATTAGAGCTTTTCTATGTCATGTTTTTCTCTCTCCACTTAAGCTTTGAGGTCAATGTTCTGTATATTTAGGAAAAGCTAATGATAATACATGTAGTAATAATAATTGTACTACTAATAATAGCTTATATTAACTCAGTTTTGTTTTTTGTTTTTTTTTTTTTGAGACAGAGTCTCGCTCTGTTGCCTGGGCTAGAGTGCTGTGGTGTCAGCCTAGCTCACAACAACCTCAAACTCCTGGGCTCAAGCGATCCTCCTGCTTCAGCCTCCCAAAAGTTGCTGGGACTACATGCATGCGCCACCATGCCCGGCTAATTTTTTCTATATATTTTTAGTTGTCCAGCCAATTTCTTTCTATTTTTGGTAGAGACAGGGTCTCACTCTTGCTCAGGCTGGTGTCGAACGCCTGAGCTCAAGTGATCCTCCCGCCTCGGCCTCCCAAAGAGCTAGGATTACAGGCGTGAGCCTCCCAAAGAGCTAGGATTACAGGCGTGAGCCACCGCGTCCGGCCTTAACTCAGTTTTTACTATGTGCCAACATTGGCTAGGTGTTTTATGTATACTAGATTTGGTAATACATGCTCCATTGTGAGTTATTATTATCATTGTTATTAATAATTACCTTACTCTACTAACCCTAAGTACACAACCAAAGAAAATGAACTCACAATACAGCTGGAGGGAGAAAAGGAAGAATTTATTCTTGGGGTGCTATTTTTTCCCTTAAGATTTTTTTTCTTTTCAACCAAAGTGATACATATTTATTAGCGAATTGGATCTGGAATTTGGAAAATACAGAAAAGCACAAAGAAGAAAAATTTAAAAATCATCCTTACTCTCACCACTGCAGGTAGCCATTGTTACTACTTTGATGCATGTCCTTCTGGACTGTGACACACACACACACACACACACACACACACACATTCTGTTTTGTAATTATTTCCCATACACAATCGGTCCACGTGAACCTTTCCCATGCCATTAAATATGACATAATTTTTTAAGAGCCGCACAATATCCCTCTATGTGGTGTCAGAGAAGAGTCATAAGCAATGGAATAAAGGACCTTGGGAGGTTGTCCCCTGGGGATTGTCAACTCCTGCCTCTGCTAAGACTTCTCCGTACATCTGTGCTTAGAGCGGGGGAGAGCTGTATGACCTCTGGAGGGCACTATGTTTCCAAAATTCTTCTGAAAACAAGAAATTCTTACATCTCCTTTATGTCCTCTTTTCTTCTGCTTCCTTTAGCTTATGTTGCTTTTGAAAACTTGTGCTCTCGGCCACCTTGAAGCTCCTGTTAATTGGTACCTTGGGGTTGGTTTGCATAAGGTCTGGGTTCTGGGGCCAGACGCTGATGTCCTGTCCCTCCTGGACCTGCCTTGGGGTCCTCAGCTGAGTCCTCCATACCCGTTAATTTCCCCGCACAACACCAGTGGCTACCAGCAGATGGCGCTGTGAGCAAGTGCGTCTGCCTAGGTGTGATTTACACAAGCCCTTGAAGGCTTTAAATATTTATCCACAAAATTCAATAAAGCTGTTCATCAAATCTAATGCTTGGAATTTGGGCAGCCCATGAAAATATTATAATATTTTGCCCGAGGTTCCAGAATCCTCTTCTGTATGGGGTGTTTGTGTATTCAGACTTCTGTATTTGTTTATCATCAGCAGGAAGGAATTCATGTGATATACTGGAGGTTTTGCATGAGACCAGGCCTGAGAAATCCTCCTAAAATTTTCTCTAGATATTGCAGGGATTGCAGGCTCCTTACCTGACTGAGAGGTCCTTGAGGTTAGGCACTGGGTTTGCTCCATCTCTGTATCCTCTGCACCCAGCAAGTGCCTGGCAGAAAGGAAGTGCTCCGTGAACAAATTAATTCAGGGAGGGAGCAGATGGAGGTTAGTTTTTATTTTCAAGGTGTGTGTGTGTGTGTGTGTGTGTGTGTGTGGTATTGCCTCCCCCGCCAGGAGGAGTTCGGAAATGCATCTGGTTGTCACAATGCTCGGGTGGGTGGATGGGTGAGAGGCGCCTTCCACTGTCATTTAGTGAGCAGGATTGAAGGGTGTTGAACGTGAAGGAAACAATTCAGCACAAATAATTGTCCTGCCCAAATGCCTTTCCCTACCCTTGAAGAACCTCTGTATGGCCTCTTTCTGGCTGGTATTGTTATACAAGCCATCATAACTTCTCTGAACCTCAGTTTTCCTCATCTGTAAAATGGAGATATAAACATTCACCTGATTAACTCATAGAATTGTGGCTCTCAAATAAGCGACATATATTAAACCACTGTTTGCAAATTGTAAGGCATTATATAACATAGCAGTCGCCTTGGTCCATGGGGACCCACAAGCCTGGCCTCATTGACCATGGTGCTGTAATCAGCTGAGGCCTGAGTAGGATTCAAACCTGTTCCTACCTGAGTCTTCAACATCTGTCACTAGCTCAGCTCTCCCCCCAGGTGCTCAAGCCCCAAATCAAAGCCTTCTTTGATGCCTCCTTTTCTTTCTCCCCAAAGTCCAATCCCTTGGCAGTTATATCCATCTCACACTCACAACTGAGCTCTAATCTGTCTGCTCCCCCCATCTTCCCTACTTCCATCCTAGGCTGGCTGTGGCCTTTGACCTCCTGAATGAACTGCTGAGGCTAATAGATTTCAGAGCTTCCACTCTTGTCCCCTCTGACACTCTTCTACACTGTGGTCAAAGTGACCTTTCGAAGATATACATTAGATTGTGTCCCTTTTCTGCTTAAAACCTTCCATTGACTTCCCACTTCCCTTGGAATTAGAGCCACTCCTTTCGTGGGCCTTGCAATGCTCTGGTCTCCTTTAACACCTTCTTGGACCTTATTGTACACCACCATCTCCTTGCTCACTATGATGCAAACTCCCAAGCTCCTTTCTGCCTCAGGGATTTTGCACTTGCTGTTCCCTCTGCCCAGAACGCTCTATTCCAGGTCTTACACATCTCCAAATCTCAGTTAAGATGTCACCCCTCCGAGAGACTTCTGCTGGCCTCCCCATGTAGACTCTATCCTACTATCTTATTTAATTTCTTTTACAATGCTATCACTCTCCATCCCATTTGTTTTTCTCTGTTTATTAGTTTGCTCTATTAGAATGTTATTGCCACGAAAGCAGGTGCTTTCTTTGAGCTGTCACTGCTATGTTCCTAGAATCTAGAACACTGTCCAGCACATAAACAGAGCTCAGTAAATGTTTGCTGATGAACAGAAGGGTGGTTCTGGCTTCTGGTTTCTCATGGGGTTGCAGTCAAGCTGTTGGCCAGGGTTGGGGCTTGACTAGGGCCAAAGATGTGCTTCCAAAGCAGCTCACCTACATGGCTATGGGCAGGAGGGCTCCAGTCCTTCCTCCACGGGCCTCTTCAGAGTCTCTTTTGACACCAAAGTGAACATCACCCAAAACAGGTGATCTAAGAGAGTGAGTGCAAGGGGGAAGCTGTGATCTTGTTTATGACCTCGTCACATTTGCCATATTCTATTTGTTGGAATAGAGTCACTAAGCCCAGTCTACACTCAAGGGGAGGAAAATTAGACACCACCTCTTGGAGGGAGGGGTATTGCAGAACTGGTGGGCATGTTTGCAAACCACCACGCTCAGGTCCTCAGGCTCTAAGCTTACTACTCTTTGCGGAGCTATAATATTTTTCCACCAGGCTTCTAACCTTTTAAAGTGCATCACTGGTGACGAGGTGGCAAGAGGTGAACATATGGATGATTAAACACAACCAGCCCCACCTTTTGAACCAAAAGAGACTCAGCCTAGGGATGTAAGATCAGTGACATCCTCTCTCTCTGAAGGCAGGCCTGGGAAACACACGCAGGCTTGATGTCTTTCTTCTGCCTCTTCATACTGACTCTGCTGCTTTCAACGCTGATATTTGGTGGTGGGCGGCTCGGATACAGCTTGGCCCTCCAGCTACAATCAAGGAGGCCCCAGTGGTAACAATAGCACAGAAGATCCAAAGCCAAGGGAAACTTGTCTCCGAGAATCCTCGTTAATTGAAGTAATTAAATCAGCAGGAAGCCATCTGAACAATTATCACACTACAAGGGAAAACTCATTTTAAGGCCTTAGAATAAACATTGTAATAAATAGCTATTAGTTTATATTTGTAAATACCATCGGCCTATCAGGAAATTTGCTAATAGATTTTTAATTAAGGGGAACTGCACATTTATAGTAGAGCCGCACTGCCTTCTGTTCAGTATTCCTCCCCTGGCTTGGACGTGGAGTTTTGGGCTCACTTTGAGAAATTGGCTTCATCTCTCCTGGCCAAAGTGGCTGATAGTTGGTTTTTTTTTTGATCATAGACTAGGTTATTCCATTGGGAATTGATTCAGTCATGTCTGTATGTCCCCACAGGTGGAGGACCCCAGGACTTGTTACCATGAGAGAAATGGGAAAGTCCTTACAGAAAATCTATTTGATACGTATACGTGAACTTTTCCCCCTTGAAAGTTGATGATAATTTTTCAAGAAAGTACTAACAGCTTACTGTTTAAAGGGGGTTTATCCTTTTTGAAGTTCCTTCCAATACATCTTCTCACTAATTCTCACCACTACCTTGGGAGGTACATAACACAGTTACAATGATCCCCATTTCCTGGATGAAGTACTGAAGGCAGATGTGATTTAATGTCACCCTACAAGTCAATGACAGAGTTCGGACTAGACCCCAGGTCTTTCAGCTATTCTTGGTCTTACTTTAGCTTGATATTTCCTGATCTACTTTTAACACAGAGGGCCCTAACTATTTGGGGCTCACCTTCAAGAATCTATAGACATTTTTCAAGGAGAAAAAAGTGATTTGTACACACACAATTTTACATACAAATTGAGGGGATTTGATCACCCTCGGAGACTCAGGGGTAGACCCCGAAAGGTCTATTTATCTCAAGATAGGAATCCCTGCCACTTACCTAACAATAAGATGTAGTCCACTCAGCAGAGGTTTAGATTTCAGGTGAGAACTGAAGATCTGACTGTTTTGGGTCAAAGTAGGGATCGCCTAGCCCATCCGTTCTTTCAGTTCTGCTCGTCGTCAGGAATTCAGGAAAAAGGGCATCAGGTTGAAAACGTCAATTAACAAGGGATTTATCCTTTTTGTTACACTGTGAGAAGATACCGATGATAGTTTTCCCTTAAGATGTATTCTATTAAAGATCTTAGAAGCAGATATCCTAGTACAGTCTCTTGCCTCTTTCTCCCATTCGAGTTCCAAATTGGGGATTTTGCTTGGATTTGGCATTAACTGACTCCATTTTATAGGCACACCCGTGTTTTTCTCTCTTCTTTGAAATATCAGCGCAGAGTAATACAATAAAGTTCTAACTTGACATTCCGAGTAGTGTGTAATATGCTAACATTTCTGTATCATGTTAGTATCACATTAAGCTAACATGACACTAATTCGAGATGACAGGAAAAATGACTAATACAATAAGACCTTCATCTAGTTCCCCAGGGCTGCCACACGTGTCTGATTCAATTCACCTGAAACCTCCCAGGGATGGGCAGGGTTAAGGTGCATTAGGGCCATTGAAAAGCGGAAGTCCCTGAAAAACAAGAACAACTGGACGTTGCCTGCCTTTCCTGCTCCCTTCCCCGCCCCCGCATCCCAATTCCTGGGAGGCAGAAGAAGTGGTCAAATAGGAGGAAGGGTTAGTTGAATGCACTAAGTTTTGGAACGACAGACCTGGGTCCAGGTTTGAGCTCTGCTAACTATTGATCTTCTGCAAGTTACTAAACTCGTCTGAGCTTCAATTTCTTATAGAAAAAAAAAATACTACATAACCTTAAGGGGAGATGTGAGGATTAAATAAGGTAATGCATACATAGTAAGCAAGAAATAGTGGTGTTGGTGATGATAACAATGATATTTTGCTGGACCTAGAAACAGAAGGAATTACTTAGAAAACCTTGGATCTGGAGACTTAGTTAAACAATTTTTTTTTTTTGTGGTAAAAAAATGCATATCACAAAATTTACCGTGTTAACCATTTCTAAGTGAACAGTTCAATAGTATTAACTATATTCACATAGTTGTGTAACTGATACCTGAACTTTTTCATCTTGCAAGACTGAAACTCTATTTCCATTAAACAGTAACTCCCCGCGTCTCCCTACCCTCAGCCCCTGGCAACCACCTTTCTTTCTACTTTGTTTCAATGAATTTTACTAGTCTAGATACTGCATGTAAGTGAAACCATATAGTATTTATTTTTTTGTAATTAGAGTATTTCCTTTAGCATAATGTCTTCAAGGTTCCTCCATGTTGTTGCATGTGTCAGAATTTCCTTCCTTTTTAAGGCTGAATAATATTCCTTTTTATGTATATACCACACTTTTGTTTATCTGTTCATCTGTTGATGGACATTTGGGTTGCTTCCACCTTTTGGTTATTGTAAATAGTACGACTACAAACATAGGTTTGCAGAAACTCTTTCAGACTCTACTTTCAATTTTTTTGGGTATATACTCAGAAGTGAAATTGCCAGACCACAATTTTTTGAGGAACTGCCATATTGCTTTATCAGTATATTATTTGAAAATATTTTCCCTTAATCCATAGGTTGCCTTTCATTCTGTTGATTATATCCTTTGATGCATAGAAGTTTTTAATTTTGTTGTAGCCCAATTTGTTTATTTTTACTTTTTTTGGCCTGTGTTTTTAGTGTCATATTCAGGAAATCCTTGCTCAATTCAATGTCATGAAACTTTTCCTCCACGTTTTCTTCTATAAGTTTTAGGGTTTTAGTTCTTATGTTTAGATCTTTGATCCATTTTGACTTGATTGTGGCATATGATGTAAGGTGAGTATCTGACTTCACTCTTTTGTATATAGATCCAGTGTTTCCAACACCATTTGCTGAAAAGACTGTCCTTTCCCCGTTGAGTGATCTTAGCACCATTGTTCAAAAACATTGTACCGTATATAAAGGTTTTTTTTTTTTTCCTGGGCTCTGTAACTTATTCTATTTGTCTATATGTTTGTCTTTATGCCTGTACCATGCTGTTTTGATTACTGTAGTTTTATAATATGTTTTGAAGGCAGGAAGTGTGAGATCTCCAACTTTGTTTTTCTTTTTTGCAAGATTATTTTGGCTATTTGGGGTCCCTTGAGATATGATATGAATTTTAGGATGGATTTTTCTATTTCTTCAAAAAATGTCATTCAGATTTTGATAGGAATTGCATTAAATCTGTGGATTGTTTTGGGTCCTATTGACATTATAATACATCATAACAAAATGTTCATAGGTCTCCCAGCCTTATGAACATGGATATTTTCAATTTATTTATGTCTTTAATTATTTCAGCAGTGTTTTATAGTTTTCATTGTGTCTTTTGCCTCTTTGGTTTAGTTTATTTATAGGTATTTTATTCTTTTGATGCTATTATAAATGGAATTGTTTTCTTAATTTCCTTTTGGATTGTTCAAGGAGACTTGCTTTTGGTTACTTTTTTCTTAAAGTGTTTAGTTTTTCAGATCATATGGGCATGCAGCAAAAAATCCACAGAGTATAACGGCATATACAGTGAAAAATAAGACTCTCTCCATATCTGACCACCAGCCCCAAACTACCCTTCCTAGAATCCATCATCCTTGCTAGTTTCTTTGACACCTTTCAGTGATACATGAACAGGTTATGATGATATAAATGCTGTTCTGCACCTTCATTTTTTTTCTTTTAAACTCAGTATATCTCGGAGATAGTTCTTTATCAGGACACCAGGAAATATCTCATTTTTTTGTAAAGGCTACCTATTTCCATAGTGAGAGACATTTAGATTGTTTCCAGTTTTTGCTGCTAGGAAGAATTCTTCAGTAGACATCTTTGCGTATGTGTCTTTGAGCACGTGTGTGAACTTATCTTTAGGGTACATTTTTGGATATGTTTCTAGAGTGCCAATGGCTGGGTCAAGATTATGTACGTGTAAATTTTTGGAAAATTGTATGGCATTTGTACCAATTTACACACCTGTTGATAGTATATGAGGATGACGGTTCCTCCCCACATCCCTGGAAGAATTTCAGTTTTTGCCAATCTGATAAGTGAAGATAATGGCATATTTTTAATAGTTTAATTTACATTTCCATAATTATGAGTCATGTTCAGTATATTTTTTAAGCGTATATATATATTTTTTTTACCCTGTGAATCACACTGCATATTTCACACACATTTATTTATTGGGTTGATGGACTTGCAGGAACTTCTTATATAAGACAAAAGTAGCCCTTGGGCATAGGTGTCATAAATACTTTTTTCTAGTTTTTATTTTTTTTTGATGTTGTTTATGGTGATCATTTTATTGTGCAGACACTTTACATTTTTATGGAATTATATTAAAATTGTTTTGTGGCTATTTTTTAAATGCCAACTAATTCAAATATTTTACAGACAATGTTCAAGTCAAACCAAACACATCTGAGGCATAGTGTGGTTAGACAACAACTGATTTATACCCTTTGATTTATAATGCTCCCATTTGCATATAGGATTACATTATCTATACTGTTTCATATCATGCTTAGAGTGGTCTTTTCTATTATAAAATTAGAAAATAAATTATCCTAGTGTTTTTACTTTATTTTAAATGTCTTAATGTTTGATATGTTTAATGTTTCATCTATTTGACATTTATTTTGGAGTAAGCAGTGAATTAGGGATCTGGATTTTTTTTCCAGATGACTAGCTGGTTGTCATAATATCTTTTATTGGAAAGAATCTACCTTTATCCAATGACTGAACTGCTATCTTTGTCATATAATACATTTTCATATTTAGATTCATTTCTGGACTCACTACTCTTTTGTCTGTTTTGTGCACCTGGATCAAATTGTTTTAATGATGATAGCTTTGCTCATTCAAGATATATCTTATTGATATATCATTGAGATTATATAAAATTTAGAGATTGATTTAGGGTGAAGTGACATCTTTGCAATACTCAATCCTCCTTCCAAAAACAGGGTTGTGTTTCCATTCATTTGAGTTTTCTTTCACGTTCCTCTTTAGTGCCTTAAAGTTTTCTTTTTATAGATTCTGTACTTTTCAAAGTTTATTTCTAGGTATTTTATCTTTTTAAACTCCTACTTATAAATGAGAGGTTTTTTTCATTATGTGATCTCATTGAGATATCTGTATATAAAGAAAGATATTGTTATCTGTATATAAAATTTAAATACTCACTTTCCTGAGTTCTTTTGACTTTTCTAATAGATTTTCACTGATTTGCTCAGGTTTCATAGGCATATTATCATATAATATACAAATAATCATTATTTTTCCTTTCCCTTTCCACTTTTAACTATCACATTTTTGCAGTTTGCTAAAGCATCTGAAACAATGTTAAATGGTGGTAGTGGTAGTGGGTATCGTATTTTATTCCAGAGTTTAATGGGAATGCTTTGATGATTCACTGTTATACATGATGATGACTTTTTCTTTATATAGGTTTTTAAAGTCATATTAAAGTTGTGTCTATTTCTTATATTTTAATAATTCATTTTTTCAACCAAGAGTGAATGTTGTATCTCATTCAATACCTTTACCAGCATCTTTGAAGATGATCATATCATTTTTCTGAGTTGATATGTGACTACAGTGAGTCCCTAATGTTAAACTATCTTTGCATTTTAAATCTTTGTATATTATTCTTTTAGTGTGCTGCCAGATTCTAAGTGCTGATATTTTATTCAGGATTTTTGCATTACTATTCATAAGTGAGATTTGCTCTGTATTTAAAAAAACTATGCTATCTTTGTCAGATTTTGGTGTCAAAGTTTTTCTGGCTTTGTAGAAAGAAATTGGAAATATTCTTTTAGGACTGAACAGTTTAAGTAGTAGTAGTTGTCTGTTCTGTGAAGGTTTGGTAATTTTCCTTTGTGAAGCCATCTGGGTCTTCTACATTTTGGGTTGCTAGCTCTTTGATTACTTTCTGAATTACTTTTAAAATTAGTGTGTTTAGACTTCTGCCTCTTCCTGGGTCAACTTTGATTATACTTTTCTAGGAAATTGGAGTTGAAGATCTATTTCATCCCTGTCTTCAACTTCACATGAAATTGGTTAATGTCCTTTTCAATGATTTTTTGAATTATCTCTTTTATTATTATTTCCTCATTATCACTTGATATTTTGTAGATTTTTTTTATGTTTTCTTCTTTTGTTGTCTATTAGTTAATGGCATATCCATTTTATTAATTTTTTCTAAAGAACCAGCTCTCCATTTGCTTGTCGTAAATTTTTATGTTTTTAAATCACTAATTTTTGCTTTTATATCTACTTATTTCTTAGTTTTGATTTTCTTAGACTTATTTTATTTATTATTGTGTTTTTAAAAAATTTTTGGGAGTTTATCTAACTTATTTTTATACTTTCCAGTTTAGTAATATACATATTTTAAATTTTGATTTTCCCACTGAACAATTGCTTTTGCTTTACTGTATAGGTTCTCTGGCATATTTTTGCATCATTGTAGATAATCTGAAATTAAGGTGTGGATTTCTTCTTTGATCCAGAAATTATTTAAGATGCACTGTTTCAGGTACAGTGTATTTCTTATGTAGTATATTCTCCCATCCAAGTGCTAACCAGGCCTGACCCTGCTTAGCTTCTGAGATCAGATGAGATTAGGCGCTTTAGACAACATTTAATTTAATTTAATTTAACATTTTCTTCTCTTTTGGTCGACCTCTCTATTTTGAGAGATTGGCCAAAATTTTGGGCGGCGATGCCACTTTCTCTCACCATCATAATGGACTTGTTTGGTCTCAGCATAGAATTCACAATTTGTGACATCATCAGTGGGATGATTCCTATGTTCTTTCATGTTTTCATTATTCTAACCACAGTGAGACCTTTTGATGTGTAATGAATGGCTACATACAAGCATTTAAGACTCTTGAGAGGATGCAGCTCACCAGGGAGACTAGTATGATGTCTATCAGGAGGATAATATTGAGAGACTGAAGTATGTGCCTTAACAGAAGCCCCTATGAAGCAAACCAATCGAAATCAAATGTATCAAAAATGAGTCAGAAGAGAAATCAACTTGTTTTAACCGAGTAGCTTATTTGTTGATTTTGTGCAACTGAGTTTCTACCACGTCAGGCATATTTATCCAAGTGCAGCAGGAGGTGTTATCTCCCACACTCCCCCTGTTCAGCCAGCACATAGTTCATAGCAATCATGTTATCTAAAACAACTTCAGCAAGAGAATTTAAAGAACCTGTCTGGGCTACTACAGCCTTTGCGGTAGAATCAGCTATAGTAGCTAATGTTTGAGACAGATTTCTAAACATAACCTCATGTATATTCATGCCAATCCAGGCAAGGAGCATTTTACCAAAAGATGCCCATTTAGAGGGACTTACACCTGCTGGCAAATTTCTTTTTATTCTATAGTGTGAATTAAGAGGTGTGTACCAATGTTCAGTTTCCAATTGGTTTTGAAGTGACAGTGGTACTATTAGAATCCTTAATCCATCTGGGCTTCTTATTTTCCTCTTATTGAGACAGGAAGTTGCCCACATATATGGTTGGCTGTTAAATCCTGCACAGATAAAAATACATCCCAGAAGGGTACAATAGACAGTTCCCCATGGGACACCTTGTGCATTAGGAATTACCAAGAGAAAAGCACTAGTAATTTTGTCTAAGGTTCCATTATTGAATCATTGCATGGTTGGAGGCTACTGACCATTAAGGGATTAGGGTTATAAATTTGGCCATAAACTGTCAAATTATCCATTATTTTGTTTTCTTATGCAATTTCCGGCATAATTTAGCTATAAAACCCTCACTATAGGTTTTGTCTACTCTTAGATTTAAACAAGGAATCTGAATACATGAAACTAAAAACCTAACCCTATAGAAAAGACCAGATATACAATTTGAACAAATAGTCAAACTTGGAATTTGTTGCAGGGTGAACCAGAGAATCTCTAAGATCATGTAAAGATTTAGGTTTAGGCCAGGTGTGGTGGCTCACGCCTGTAATCCTAGCACTCTGGGAGGCTGAGGAGGGTGGATCGCTCAAGGTCAGGAGTTCGAGACCAGCCTCAACAAGAGCGAGACCCTGTCTCTACTAAAAAAATAGAAAGAAATGATCCGGACAACTATAGATATACAGAGAAAAAGTTAGCCAGGCATGGTGGTGCATGTCTGTAGTCCCAGCCACTCGGAGGCTGAGGCAGGAGGATTGCTTGAGCCCAGGAGTTTGAGCTAGGCTGACACCATGGCACTCTAGCCTGGGCAACAGAGCCAGACTCTGTCTCAAAAAAAAAAAAAAGATTTAGGTTTCACATGACATATCCAATATTCAATTAACTTCCCTGCTGAAATATGATTATAAAATCTTAATTATCACATTATCTTGCCATGCATAAACAGAAAAGAAACGCAGGGAAAAGAAGAAAAGGGACAAAGGTGTAATGGTGACAGAGGAGAGAAGTCTTGATCCATGATCTAGGGAAAGCTGTCCAT
Source organism: Propithecus coquereli (assembly GCF_000956105.1). NCBI lineage: Eukaryota > Metazoa > Chordata > Mammalia > Primates > Indriidae > Propithecus > Propithecus coquereli. The sequence continues at coordinate 539,767 of NW_012142746.1, forward strand.
GTCTAGGATTCCATCTGCTTCTGGGGAAAAAGATCCCCCATCAGCTTCACCTTGAGGTTTCCAAAGGGTGTACTATCTGAAGAGTTTGGAGGGGCCCTTGCTATGGTTTGAATATGTCCCCCAAATTTCATATTTTGGAAATTTAGTCCCTAAATTCATATGTTGATGGCATTGGAGGTGGGGGCCTTTGGGAGGTAATTAGAATTAGATAAGGTCATCAGGGTGGGGACCCCCATGAGGAGTCTGGTGGCTTTATAAGAAGAGGAAGAGAGACCTGAGCTGCCACACTCTTGCCCTCTCACCAACCGATGTCTTCCACCATGTTGTAACACAACAAAAGGCCCTCATAAGATGCCAGCACCATGCCCTTGCATTTTACAGCCTCCAGAACTGTAAGAAATAAATTTCTTCTTTTTATAAATTACCCACTCTCAGCTATTCAGTTTTTGCAACAGCAAACAAACTTGTCTTACTTTGCCCTCTTGAGTTGAAAGATGTGGATCCAAGACTTAAGGCCATGAAGTTTTTTTTTTTTTTGAATATGGGGTTTCACTGTGGCCTTGAACTCCTGGGCTCAAGCAATTCTCCTGCCTCAGCCTCCCAAATAGCTGGGGCTACAGGTATGCACATCTATGCCCAGCTAACCCTGAAGTTTTGCTGCAAAGAACTTTCCAAGGAGTTGATCCTTTCCAAAGGAGTTCAAGGGCAATCTTTCTCTAGTTCTAGTATCTTTTCCAAAAGACCCAATTTCTATGCTCCAGATTGTGAAAGATCTGGTTATCATCACTTAGTGGGTCACAGAGGGCTTTCACCTTGTGAAAACATACTTCGGCATACTTTTGCAATATCGAGTCATGTCAGAGTTTGTAAGAGCAGGAGATATATGAGGTTCTATTATTAGGAACATAGGGCTTCCAGTAACTATTTCATAAGGGGTCAATCTGTGTTTTCCACTGGGGGAAGATATGATTGTCATTAAGGCCAACAGTCATACTTTTGGCTAAGGCAATGCAGTCAATTTAGTTAACTTTTCCTAATGCCATTTGTTTGTAATATCTTTTTTAACTGTTTTATAATTTGTTCCATGAAACAAGTACCTGTATCACTGGAGGTTTCTCCAGGAATGCCCCATAAGGGAAGCACATTTTCTAATAGTCTTTTAGCTATTATCATAGCACTGGCCTTCCTGCATGGAAAAGCTTCTATAAAACCAGAAAACATGCATTGAAAGTGGCGTTTGAATGAAATTCATTTTCAGTGTTCCAATGATCCAGCAGGTGCCAGAAATGTGTCACCTGAGGTTTTTATTGTCTTACCGGAATTATGGGTTTGACAAACCAAACTTGGTTATAAACCACTATAGCAATTTCAGAACAGTTACCCCACCAATTATTTCCCCATAATTTGTATTGTTTTTATCTACTCCATGATGAGTCATAGAGTACAGAGATTTTAATAATGGAAGATTTAAGGACTTAAAGAGGATCAGGAGGCTATCCAGCACGAGTCCATGCTTAACATTAGATTTACATCTTCTTAAATAGCAGTTCTGTTTCTCCAATTCAGGTGCATTTCAAT
>NW_012142746.1:542919-545689 GCF_000956105.1 Propithecus coquereli
TACGAGGATGGTTTTATGTCTGGGTTCTCAGTTGGTATGATCTTAAAGTTATCAGAAACCTGTACTTGTCAGAATCCTTTCCATGAATCTCCTTGAAGATGAAACACTTTAGGTTTACAGTTACTTGAGGTTGATTATCTTTCAGGAAAGTACCAGAGTAAAACATTGAACTCTTTGTGAATGGTAAGATATAAAATGGCCATGGTTAAAGATCTGATGAGAGTTCATTATAATAATGATGCAATTTATAAGGAGATTTGGTAACTCTGTGGCATACATTGACATAATAACTAGAATTATGATTGATAGCACTATGCTAGAACTATTAGATTTCTATAAATTTCATGCAATTCCTGAGACACATATTAATAACATATCCACACAAATATAGCTCAAAAAATGTTTAGCATTACGTATTATTTGACAGTACTTCTCATGTAATTTAATATATCAAAAAAGCCCAGTTGGTTTAACATCTCTCTTTTTACAAGGAGAGATATCCTTTTAATGTGTTCTAAGGGCCCATCTGGAAAATCCCAAAGTTAATTTGAGGTCAAGAAAAATACTTAACTCAGAATTTGATTTTTGGAAGTTTGTCAAAAATATCAAGGTTTTAAAACACTTGATCAAAATAGGATGGCAGGTAACTGACATAATAGTCATTCATTTAACCACAGTGTTAATTAAAGGACTTCAAAGCCAAACGCGGAAAGTTATATACTTGTAGAAAAACCTTAGCTCTTTTAATAGAGAGGACTCAGTTTTCTCAAGTGATCAAAACCTAATAAAGACAACATGAAGCATCAGAAATTATCTTGGTAAAACACAGAATCTTTGCTTCCTAGGCCAATTACCTAAAAGGTAAAGAAAAATCTTTCATATCTTCCTATTAAAAGCAGACCAATACTCTAAGAAAGTCCTGTTGTTTTAACACAGAGAGAACTAAATTTTAATTTTGCATTGTGTGCTTTTGATATTAATGTTCAAGTTTTAGAAAACCTTATAAATAATTCTCTTCTAATTTTATCCAGTTTGATCACACATAATATTCCTTTTATTAGATTCATCTTCCACAAACCTTCTACAGATTTCTTATCCATTTGGCTATTTTTGCCCTGTGCTTGTCCTTTTCTCATTTTGGAACAACCAGTCATTCTACTTTAGCACAAAAATGATTCTTTTTCTCTTAACAAAACAAAAAATTCTCGTAACTTATAGCTTTGTCTTACCAAAAGCACATCTTACCTTCCTTGCATACTTGCATATAGAATTATTTCCCTAATTCTTTTTAGTAATTTTCGTTACGTATATTAATTAGAATTCATAAGCCTAAGTGACCTTAATTTCCAGTGAACACTAGGAAGCAAGCAATTGTAAATTGTTGCATCAGCAATCCGCAGATCGGCAAATCTAAGAACCATCATTTCCAGAAGCACGTGCTTTCTCATAGTATAATTGTCGATGAGGTACAAAACATGTTTACTAACAATCCCAAATATCTTTAGTCACTCTGTAATAAGAAACTGTAGAGAAGGCAAAATTTTATCTCTATCCTTAGATTTTTCTTGCTAGGCCTGAGAATTAAATTATTATTTGTAAATATTTCCCTCAGCCTCAACTTTTCATTTCTGCCAATAAAAATGTTAAAACCTTCTGATACAGGGAGGACATCTTTCACATGGGAATGTTATCTAAGTTATGTCTATTTAACTCACTTTTAAAAACCAATTATGCTTGGATTGCTCATGAAGATGAGGCAGCTGGCCATTATCTTATTTTTTTTTCTGGCAAATTTTATAACACAGACATAACATAAGCTTATTTTACCAATAAACCTAGGTAGGAAAAGTCATACATCTGTATTATATTTAATGCCGACAACTCCGAAGATATGCCTATTTTAATCAGACCAACAATACTCTTATTTGCAAGGATTACCCAAGTCATGTGAACTTGAAAAGCATTTGGGTTAGTTCTTATTTTCCTGAGAAAATATTTCGTTTATATAAGCACTTGTTTTTCTTTAAGCTAATTAAATAGAGTTCTCTTACAATTTAATTTTGGTAATATCATAAGGAGATAGAAAAATATCGCACATATACAGATATACATAAACATATAGACAGAAATACGTCTTATAGCTTTCATTCTAAAATTTTAGTCATGTGCCAGGTACAAAAATACAATCATTTTGTATGTCTGGCCTCAGCATGGATACTTCCAGTCTTGCTTTATGGCCAGAGACTAGTTCATCCTGTTTTCTGTTTGTTTATTGTCAAGGTTGAATGACAGGCCAATCAGTTGGTTTTTTTCCTCCCTTAAGAAAGAGTTTTGGGGCACAGCAAAGAGCATGACAATATCAAAGAGGTGGACAGAGTTGGCAGAGCATGTGTCCTCAGGGGTTTGAGAAGAGAGGTTTCAGTCGCTTGAGCAGTCCCCATAGGATAAGCAGGATTGAATAGAGAAAACAGAGGACTAAGTCCTACAAATGTTTTTCTGAAATGGTCCAAGTGTCAACTGGACAGATTTGGAGATGGAGCCCTTTGAGACTTGATTTGAAACCCTCACCAAAGAAAGATTCTTTTTTCTCTCTGAGAGATTGGTTGATTATTATCCCAGGAGTGAAGACTTTGGGGGCTTCCTCTGGTGGGGCAATAGTCCAGGCCAAAAGGAGTGGATCCATCAGATTGCTGGTGTAAAAATGGACATTTTCTCTTCCAATGGCCTGGCTGTTTACCATAAAGACACACATCTCAGGGCAGAGGGTTCT
>NW_012142746.1:546704-551808 GCF_000956105.1 Propithecus coquereli
TGTAGAGTTGAATGAATTTTGACAAATGTATACATTTGTGTAACCACAACCCCAATAACATTAAGATCATTTCATTACCCCCCAAAGTTCCCTATTCCCTTTTATGATCAATCCCCTCTCTACTCCAGCTTCAAGCAACCCCTAACCTGCTTTATGTATGATAGACTAGCTTTGCTTGTTTCAGAAATTCATATAAATGGAATTTTACTCTTTTTTTGTCTGATTCTTTCACTTAGCTCAATGTTTTGAGATTTATTCATGTTGTGTGCATAATTGGCTTGTTCTTTCTTACTTCTGAGCAACATTCCATTGACTGGATATACCAACATTTTTTTATCTATATGATCTGAGGTGGACATTTGGGTTATTATGAATAAAGCTGATACAGAGATTCACGTACAAATCTCTTTGTGGACATAGGTTTTTATTTCTGTAAAATAAATACCTAAGAGTGAAATGGCTGGGTCATATAGTAGGTGGATGTGCTTAATTTTTTAGCAGAATCATTTTCCAAAGTGGTTGTGCCATTTTACACACCCATGAGCAACGTATAAGAGTTCCAGATGCTCCATATCCTCCTTAATACTTGGTATTCTCAGGCTTTTTAATTTCAGCCATTTTAGTAGGTGTGCAGTGGTTTCTTGCTGTGATTTTAATTTTGCAATGTCTTGATGATTAATGAGGATAAGCATATTTTCATGGGCTTACAGACCATTAGTATATCTCTTTCAGGTCTTTTGCACAACTTTTTAGTTTTTGTAACAGATCGTTAAATACACTTATTTCTCCTTAAATGCCATCCTATAGTTTCTCTATAAGGTTATTTAAAAAATTGATGGACTTTATTATTTTCTTTGAGCAGTTTAGGGTTATAGAAAAAATTGAAGGAAAAGTACAGAGAGTCCTTGTATATTCCCTTATCCCCCTCATTCCCCTAATTTTAACATCTTACATTAGTTACAATTGATAAACGAATATTGGCACATTATTATTAACTAAAGTCCATAGTTTACATTGGGGTTCACTCTTTGTGTTGTACATTCTATCATTCTATGGGTTTTGTCAAATGTCAAATAATAGCCAGTATCCACCATTATATTATCAAACAGAGTAATAGTTTCACTGCCTTAAAAATCCCCTGTGCTCCACCTATTCATCCCTTCCTCTCTCGTGGAGGCCCTAGGGATCACTTATCTTCTTATCATTTCCATAGTTTTTCCTTTTCCAGAATGTTCTATAGTTGGAATCATACAGTACATAGCCTTTTCAGATTGCTTTCTTTCATTTAGCAGTATGTATTTAAGGTTCCGCCTCGATACATTAAAGGTTAAACTCAAAGGAGTTATTCGTGTACCTTTAAAAAGTGTATATTGATCCCTGTACCTTCTCTCTTTATCTAATTTTTGTTATTGTGATTTCTATAATATTATAACATTTATATACACATAAAAAATTGTGATGCTCATACTTGTTTAATCTTATTTGTTGTTCATTCCCAGTTCTTTTACTATAACTTGTCAACTATTTTCTTGATTGACTAGAATTTTAGTAATTTCTTCAAAAAGTATTAATGGGAATAACATTCCTGAGTATGTACATGTTTGAAAATGTCTCTTGCTTTTATGTTTCCCTGAGGAATCTGTAGACCTCATATCACTGTTTCTTACCATTGACTGTTGCTATGGAGCAGTCTAAGAACAGAGTGATATTTTCCCCTGTAGATGTGATATCATTTTTTTCTCTCACTTCTTGCCCACAGGATTTTTTCATTATTGTTGTTATTCAGCAATTTTTATTACTTGGTGCTTTGTCAATCTGTAGATCTCCTCTTTTCTTGCATTTTATCTTTACTTTTTTTTCCTGTTCTGTACGTTTCCTCAGAGACAGCACCATTAGCTCTCCTTATCTTCCTCATCTACTATTTTCTCTCTAATACTTTTAATATTTTTTTCTTTTCCATTTAATTTTGTTCAGTTTTCTTAAGGCAGTTCTACATATCTATAAATACTAATTTTCAGTAATACCAATTCTCTCTTTTTTTTTTTTTTGGTGGTTCTAATGTGACTTTTATTTTTGTGTTAGTTTTTCTCTTTTCTCTCATAATTTTTTTTTTTAAAGATAGGCTTAATTTACTTTATTTTTCTTGTATAAAAATGCTATGTTGTAGCCACAGCTGGAGCCTGGGACCTCTGCACAGAGACTCTGGTGTGGGTCTTGACAAGATGGTCAGTGAATTCTGATAGTGAGAATTGGTGAATACAGTCTCTTTCCAGAGGCCAGGGGTCAGATAGCTATAGGTCTTGGAGATGGCCTCAAAAGTGGCCTTGGTGAGGTTGCCCAGGGTGGCAGTGTAGCCCCTGGCTGAGATGTGGTAGGCATCAATACCGGCCATCGTCAGCAGCTTCTTGGGCACAGGGGCTGAGATGATGCCAGTTCCTCTAGGGGCAGGGATGAGACATATCAACACAGAGCTGTAACTGCTTGTCACCTTGCAAGGAACGGTGAGGGGCTTGTTGATCTTGTTCCTCCAGTAGCCTCTCTGCGTGGGGACAATGGAAAGCTTGGCCAGGATCATGGCCCCTTGGATGGCAGTGGCTACCTCCTTGAAGCACTTAACACCCAAACCAACATGGCCATTGTCATCCCTAGTGGCAACAAACGTTTTGAACCTGGTCCACTGGCCAGGGCAGGTCTGCTTTTGCATCACCATAATCTTTACAACCTTATCCTTGAGAGATGCCCCCAGGAAAACGTCAATGATCTCAGACTCCTCAATGGGCAGGGAGAAGAGATAGATCTCCTCCAGGGACTTGATCTCCATGTCCCTGACCAGGCAGCCCAGCTTGGTGACCCAGGCATTCACTCCTTGTCCTTGACCTTGCCTCCTGGACCTTTGCGGCCTCGGCCCTGGCCCTGACCACAGTCCATGAAAGCCACCACAGCCTCCCATTCCAGGGCCCTGAGGGCTTCAGGCCTTCCTGCTACACCAATGTCATCTGCTACTACATGTTTTCTTAGAGAGGAAACTCTCTTACACTTTTCTCCTGAGTTCTACCAGATTTTTTTTTTTTAATCTTCTTTTATTGTCTTTTCATTTTGTCCTTAAACTCTTGTATCTTTTCTTTGGGATCTAGTTTCATAGAGATTACATTTTCTTTAAATTTTTGATTTCATGGAAAAATGATGGTCATAAATTTTTCTTGCTTTTGGTTTTTTTTTAGTGTCATCTTCATCTGCCTTTTATTTGACATTTTTCTTTCCTTTTTTTCCCCTTATATTTTCTTTGCATAAGTCAGATAGTGACTCTTTTAAAAATTATCACTCATTTGTAAATGGGGCCCTGGGGATTCTTGCTAGACTAGCTATTTGCTGAAGGATGGCATGTCAGAAAGTCTGGAAGGGATGAGTTGGGACGAAGGCAGTTTAAGTAGCAGGTAGGTTGAGTTTCAGCCTGTGGTCTCTAGAAATATTTTTATAAGAGCTTTTCCCTGTGGCTATGATTCTTCTTCAAGTTAGCAAGAAGACTTCTAGACTCTCAGTGTATGACACAGATTTTTTAAAAAATGTATTTGAGCTTTTATTCCTCCTCAGTTGACAATAATTAGCAGCCGTGTTTCCCCTTCCTCCCTGCCTGGCCAATATATTTCTTGCTGACTTTATTCATGCATTCTCGCATTCTCATTCTCTCTCTCTGATGCACATAAACACACACACATCTAAGTGTTATCATGTTATCATACTATTTATATGGCTCTGCAATTAGATTTTCTCAATAAATAGAATAGATATCATCTCATGTCAGCCTGTCTATAGCTACCTCATTCTTTAAAACAAAAACAGTTACAAATAATTTTTTTTGGTATTTTGTTCAAAATATATATATTTTACATGCCATAGGGTTAATTTGATATAAGCTACTCCACCATTATTGGAACTGGAAATTCTAGTAAATGTGATCTTGGTTTGGGGTTTTATAGTTCAGAAGTTACTTGTGTTATAAAACAGATATTCAGTATACTGTAAATATGCATTACGTTCTTTTGAGTCTACCTCTTTATTAATATATCTTACATTTACCTATTTTGTTCTATCATCATTACTACTATCCTCATCCAAGACAGCATTCATGCTTGCCTGGACTTCTGCAGTAGCCTCCTAGCAGGTCTCCTGGGGTAGACATCCATTCCTACTTTTGCGGGGGAACCATCCAGCTCCATTAGACACAACCTTAGAGTATCAAATAAGGTGTTCTCCACTCCTTGCATCCCCTCTCATCTGGGCCAGGGGTGAGCATGTAATCTCTGCTAGACATTCAGATTCTCTGTTCTAGGAGTTTCAATTTTGAGCAAAGTATAATACAGACTGAAAATGACTGGAGTTATTCACTCCTTTGGCAAGACCACAAGAGACTACATATTAATTTTTGTCTTGAAGCCACCAGGTTCTTTAGGTTTTGATTCTGGGCATAGCCTTCCAATATATTGCTTTATTTATTTATTTATTTTTGCTTGTTAGCCTGGGTGAGTTTCTGTTGCTTACAACCAAAGAATTTTTAACTAATATCCTAACTAGTGTTAGTTAGGATAAAGACTAAGCTGCTGCAACAGAGACCACAAAATAAGTGTCTCAAACAAGATCTTAGTGTGTTCCTCTCGTTTCTCTCTCCTGTAACAGTGCAGAGGTGGTAAGCAGGTCTGTGCCCAGGTTTCGTGGGCCCAGGTGGCTTCTTCCTTGTTGCTCTGCCAATTCCTAGGGTGTTGGTTTCATCATCTTGGCTGCTGGGTCACTGCCACATCCACGTTCCAGCCCACAGAAAAGACCAGAGGCAGCCTGGGGCAGACACTCCCCTTTGAAACAAGGAGTGGAAATTGCTTGTAAATTGCTTGCACTGCTTATGCTCACACAGTACGGCAAGACCTTATTTCCTTCTACACATGGCTACCAAGGAGGATGGGAAATGGAGGCTCTAGCTGGGTGAACGTGTGCCCAGAAAAAGGGAAGAAAGATTTGGGGATAACTGGCAGTTTGCCAAATGGTAGCTTTCAGATCCATTCCTCTCACAAAAGGCCAGAGTGATGTTACACACGCCCCCCCAAAATCTGAA
>NW_012142746.1:553136-579759 GCF_000956105.1 Propithecus coquereli
GGGGTGTAGGGAAGGATGAAGGAGCCAAAGGCAGCAGCCACTGTTTGAAATTTGAGCTGGGAGGACTCTCTGCCCAGAAGCTCTTCAGTTCTGAATCTCAGCAGGATCGAGCAAGACCTTTGGATACTCTGTTGTCCTAGGCCAAATATTTGGAAAAAACAAGGGCAGGAAGAATGGGGAGAAAGAAAGAAAAGGAGAAGAAGGAGAGGTAGAAAAAGAAAAGAACAAAGTGTGTGACGGAATTCTATGCAGAGCAGGTGAGGTGTCCATGCTGGTTAACAAGGACAGTGGAAATTCTTAACATTTGTCTGGGATTCCCTGTTTACAAAGCACGTTCGCAGATATTTTGTTTCCTTCTTCCTACAGCCCTTTGGGGTGGGCAGTACAGTGCTTATTCTCTCCATTTAAAAATAGCTTTCACTGTTTTTATTTCTTATTGCAAAAATGATACACGTCTCCTGTCGAAACAAACACAGATAAACAAAAAGAAGAAAAAAATCGTATCACTCAGAGATAGACGCTGTTAACAGGTTGATGTGTATCATGTTTAGTATTCTCGTTTTACAAGTGAAGACAAGGGTCAGAGAGGATGAGTGTTTGTGTGTCTATTTCTTTCTCTATTCATGTAATTACTTTTTTCTAACAACCTCTGTAAGAAAAGGATTTGAGGTGTTGGGCTGACAGAACCAGTGAGCGACAGACCCATACTGAACCCATTTCTTCAGACTCCTATGAAGGATCTCAGGCAATTTCACCCCAAAATATGACTCCGTCATACGAGGAGTATTTTGAATTAAAGGCTCTTAGAGATCAACAGGACTTGGAAGGGGCTTTCCCTCTATCTGCAGAAATCAGATGGGACCCGTCAAAAAGAACCATTGAGTTCCCTCTCCTCCCTGTTATCTCAATATATTGCAAGAAAGAAGACCAAGAATGCCACCAGATCTGGCCAAAATTATTTTCAATAAAATACCTGTGTCTCAGGTTAATTTAATTTGCAAAGAGAATCGTTTATAAGTCAATCTGTTTCCCCCATCCATTCATCCTCCCTCGAAATCATTTATTGCCCCTAAACAGAATTACCTTCCCCCTTTCCTCTAAAAGGAGAGTATAAAAATTTTTGGACTTCACTGGGATATGGGGTAGTCACTCTGTGATTCTCCTCATGTGCGCAGTTAATAAACCTCTTTCTCGTGTTAATCTGCCTTAAATGAGTTGATTTTTCGGTGAACTTTCAGGGAAAAGGGGAAGTTTCCCCCTCACCCCCACAGTTATTTAGAATTCACGTGGCCGTTGCTGCTGCTCAGCTTATGAAACCTCATCAATAAGAATCCACTGTCCTCTCCCAGAGAGGCCTGGCTTAGGAGCCTGGAGACAGGGGGCTGGCCACGGAGAGATTGGGAAGGGGGCAGGCTGTGGATGGGAAGCACGAGGAAGCCCGACAGAGCCCAGGACAGATGGACAGACTTTGTGATGCCACATTCTAGTGCCCAACCTAACAGATGACAATTAGCAGCCACCAGCTGTAAAGTGACTGTGAATAAAATGAGTCTTTTTTTTTTTTTTTAACACATTTAGCAAAACATTTAAAAATCCAACAATGAATGTTTGTTGGCAGCCCAGAGGCTATGTGGGACCGGGAGGGCTGGTTATTTGCCATGGATGAGGGGTCTTGTTGGTATTCTCTCTCTCTCCAGCTAGAGCAAGAAGCTTCCGTCTGAATAAAGGGAAGTAGCTCGTTCAGGGTCGCCACTTTCTTGATGCCTGACCTTGAACACGTTCCCTTCATAACCTTCGTCTTCAGTGTCCCCATCTGTAGCTAACTGTCTTCTTGGCCCCCTCCAAGCCTACCCTGTGGCCATTTTCTACATGGTCTCTAGGAGTGGTCTTTAAAATATGTATATTAGTTTGAATTAATTCTTAAAAATTCTCGTACGTCAGCCCACAGCAATGGGAGTCAAACTCCACGTCCTTGTGGGATGTAGTCCCACGCAGTAAGGTACTTTGCCATCTGTCACCCCCCTACTTTTCCAGCCACGTCTTTTACCACAGTCCTCCTTGATTGCTAAGATGCAGCCACACTTGCAACGATGCACCCTGGTTACCTGACTTGGGGCCTTTGCGTTTCCTCTTCCCTCTGCCAGGAACCCTCTTTCCTTAGACGATAGTGCAGGCTTGTTCCTCATCCAGGTCGGAGCTCAGACGTGACCTTCTTGCCTGGACATCCCAGCTGGAGGGTTCTCCTTAGCCCTCATTTGCTTTTTACTGGCTGACCCACTTTATTTCTTTTATTTTACTTACCACTGCTGAATTTATGGTCTCTCCTCTTCCACTCTCTTTACCCCCAAGCCCACACACATATCGAGATTGTAAGCTCAACAACGGCTGGCGATTGTGTTGGGGCTAGCTCTTTGATAAATCAATGTAACTATGTCACATACCCTAAAAGTTAAAAATTGCAACCAGCAAAAAATCCTCAATGTAGTCTTCCCCTAGACAATCACTGTCTTCCCTTGCAGTCCCCAGATGGTTTTTAGGGCAAATACTGTGCCCTCTTTTATATGTGTCTTTAGTACCAGGGTTAGAAGGTATCGAAATGCCTGAAACCGTATATCTGTCCAACATCCCAAGGGGGATGGGAAGGGATTTTGTCATGCAGTCCTTTCTGTAATAAAAACAGTGGTGGTCCATGTGCTCACCATCAAATTGGTTTTAACTGATCGACACTGAAGTGCACGTACAGTAATAACATTCACTGGGTGTCGGGCAGATGGGAGGGGGAGGAGGGGATGGGTATATACACACCTAATGGGTGCAGTGCGCACCATCCGGGGGATGGACGCGCTTAAAGCTCTGACTCGGGTCGGGCAAGGGCAATATATGTAACCTAACCATTTGTATCCCCATAATATGCTGAAATAAAAAAAAATAAAAACAGTGGTGGTTAAGATACTTTTGTCTTATAGTTGCAGCATCTGCCCACACTGGGTGTCTCTGTCTGCTGGCTTGCATGGCCAGTGTGGACCAGCTGTGGGGCCCACAGCCCCTCCTGCCCCTTCTAGATCTTCCCCCAGAGTTTCAGAATCCTGGGTTGGCAAGGGCTTGTGTGTGGCCCATAGTAAAGGGCACCAGTTCCCCCGCAGTTTACCTGTATCAACAATGCTGGAGGTTTGCAGGTGGTGAGAGCCAGACACCAGTTTTGCTTCCTCTGCATGCTTCCAGAATGTTCCTTTTCACCCTCCCTTCATGTCTATCTTCCTTCCACAATGGCTAGGACCAGGTACAGACCTTCACAGACCACTAATAGGCAACCACGATCAAGGATGGCCTAAACCCTGTAACAAACCTGTCCTATTCCCTCATGGTGTTTCTGCTTCTCTAATGCAACCTCACTGACAAATGCACACCCCCTTGGGTCTTCTGGTGCATCCTGAGAAGCTACACATTCAAATGTTGCTCAACAGGACTCAGATGAAACCATTTTAATGCAGCTTTGGGTGTTTTGCTCTTTGTTCCCTGGAAACTGTCAGAAGAAGGGGAACTGATTCTCTTTCTTCCCTCTCTCTTTCTCTCTCTCTTTCTTTCTTTCTCTTTCTCTCTCTCTCTTTTTTTAAAGCCTCTGCAGCCATTGTCCTGGGGCATCAGGAGCCCTTAATATCAACAACAGAATTACACAGGGCTACAGTCAAGAGAGGATTCATCGCCTGGTTGTATCTTTTCCTGCACAAACCCAGGCCAAGTTTCTAAAAACTCAATATTTGAAAATGTCCATCTTATTCGAGGGTGTGTGTCCTCTTCTCCTTTCCCAGATCTACTTGACGCCAAGTCCTCCTTTTAGGCAGGTGTCCTGTCACCTGGTCCACAAGGGGTTAATTTACCCAACCGCCCATGGACTCTATGGTTTATTCCATATTTATTTCAATTATATAAGTATACTGGACCAGTGTATTTATTTTAAATCACATTATCTACAGCTTCCCAAGCATGTGTCAACAAAAAGAACGGTTTCAATTTAGTAGACTTCGAAATGGTGTGCAGTTTATCCTCACTTCAATTATATCCTCTACAGTAAGTCATGGGTAGCTTCAGGATTATTCAGGGCAAGGTAATGCTATCTGAAAGCATTGATTTTTCCCTCCTCTTCAAGAACAGTTCACTGAAGGATGCACTGGAGTCTCCTTTAAGGAAACACAAAAATACATTTCTCAGCTGCAACTTCTGAGAAAGCTCAGTCTTACAGACTCTGGATGAAGTTGCTAAAGAAGTTTCTGACTTTTAAAGAAAGATGTGCAAATCTGGTTGCAAAGGAGTGACCACAGCAGGAATCATCTTTCTTGGCTTGAAATGGGAGGAGCTGGGCAGAACAAAGGAGGGGGGAAATGTCAGAGAATTCCTGTACTGTATCTACTTATAAGTAAATATTTATTGGGCACCTACTATGTGCCAAGGCCTGGGCTAGGAGCTGCAGATACAGTGGTAAACAATAAAGGCCAGAGCTGGCTTCATGGACATATGACCCATGTATTTGCCTGAGGCAATCACACTTAGGACGGCCTCATGCTTCCTTTAATGTTCTATTGGTGCCATCTTGAAATTCTTAATAATATTCAAACAAAAGGCCCCACATTTTCATTTTATGCCGGGCTCTGCAAAATATGTCGTTGGTCCTGATAAATACGGAGTCATTTCTGCTCTCGTGCAGTTTAGAATTTAGAAGGAAAGAGAGACATGCACTGTTTACCTAGCTACTAATTCCAACTGTGATAGGACAGGTCCAGGGTGCTTAGAGGGCATGTAACACAGGGACCTCGTCTAGTCTGGAGTCATTGAAGACACCCAGAAGAAGAGCCATTTAAGCAGATGTCTGACACATGCAGAGTTCTCTAGGGAAATCATTTCAGGCAAGGGAACAGCATGTGCAAAGGCCCCCAGGCAGGAAGGAACTGAGCCTGTTAGAATCAGAAAGGAGGCCAGTGTGGCTAGACCACAGTGAACAAGGGAGTATTTTGTCTTTGGCAGGAACACCAAGGTCTGGATGTTCTGTGGTCAGGTTTATATAGATTTTCCCACTTGGTAACTTGAGGCAACCCATAGATTCCTTTCCATTATTGCTGTCTGATCCATGAATTAATTTATCCTCCCTTAATATTGCTGTTCTCTGGAAGGGGGAGGGGCATCTCATAAATACCTAGATCTCTCAAAATATTCATTCTAAGCTACTTAAGTTTAAATGATATGTAAATAATAATTATTGACCATTTATTCAAGAATCTAGAATGAAGATGTTATCCACAAACTTAACCACAGCCTGGGCAGTATTTATATGCTTAGTCTGAACACTGTAAATTCATTATATCACTGCATGTTGGGTAAACCATTTTATTTTTGTTTGTTCTTTACCGACCTCTTTGACACGTAAAAGCAGAAGTTCCCTAGACCTTGGCTTTTTAGAATTTGGTGAATGTCCCTCTGCTCATACAGGCTCATACAGCTTGTGATTTTATAGTTTGTTACCCTTTCATCTCTCCTCCTTCAAAGCTGTAGAGAGCTACTCTATTAAAGTCTCTTTACAGGTGAGTGGGGAACGCCACGCTATTTGTGATGGGAAAAAAAATTGAAATCCATTGTACATTAGAAAGTTTACTTGGCTGAAACATCTGTCATTTGAAGTCTTGAGGAATAGTCAAACTAGAAGTGAGGAGGGGAGAAAAAAGAACTTCCAGCGATGAGTACTTAAATAGCCCCATAAATCACATTTTAAAAGACAGTCCATATGTTTACCAAATTGATTCCTCTGGACAAATGGAGGAAAAATGTAAAATAAAAGGATGGAAAACTCTACCAATGACCCTCATCTGGTGCCACTTTTACAGTGGTATCCTTTTGACATCTCGCTTTATGGCCTGTTTAAAAATTTCAGGCAGGGTTGACTTGACCGGCAATCATTAGCATAGCAAATAACTTTGGGCTCAGTGATGGCAGAAGATTTTTTTTTTTAAAGTTTTAGCTCTTTTAATTTATTAAAGTGAGTTATATTTATGGATTTTATAATCTTAAACCATTCTTGTATTTCTAGGATTAATCCAGTTCGGTTGTGATTGTGATGGATTTATTTAAACCATGTTAACCACGTTTATGTGTAAAATTCAGTGGCATTTAGTACATTCACAATGTTGTGCAAGCATTTGCAGAACTTTTTCATCATCCCAAACAGAAACTCTGTACTCATTAACAATAATTCCCTACCTCTCCTCCCCCAGCCCCAGAATGGGGAGTTATTACTTTTCTCTATTCTGCTTCTGTCTCTATGAATTTGCCTGTTGTAGGTGCTTCATAAGGGTTTAAGTGGACTCCTAAAGTATGTGTCCTTTTGTGCCTGGGTTATTTCCCTTAGCATAATGTTTTCAAGGTTCATCCATGTTGGAGAATGTATTAGAATTTCATTTTTTAAAGACTGAATAATATTCCGTCATATATATTTACAGAATACCCTTTATCCATTCATCTGATGATGAACATTTGGGTTGTTTTGGCTGTTGTGAATAATGTTAGCAGCAGGAGTTTTGACTGGAAAGGAAATGGGTGAGCTTGCCCTTCTCTTGCTTTCTTGTCAAGAGGAATGGGTAGGATTTGAATCTTGTCCCTGTCCCTGGTGCCTCTGTAGAAATGGAAATCCTGTGCCCTTTGTTATAGCAGATAGGCTGGCAGAGTGGTTAACCCTATGGCTTTGCAATCAGACAGTTGTGAGTTCAAATCCTGCTTGAACCACTGTCAAGATAGGAGACCGTGGGCAAGCTTCTCAATGTCTCTAAGCCTGGGTTGGCTCATTTGTGGAAGGGAGATGATTAGACCTTCCTGGAAGGGATCCTGCAAAAATTAAAGTAGTATTTGGAAGCCCCTTTAATAAGCAGTGGTTGGAAAGCCCTTGGCTCAGTCATGCATGTGTGTGTGTGTGTGTGTGTGTGTGTGCGCGTGTGCGTGAGCATGCTGACAACGCAACTATGTGTAGAAAGCACTCAGCAACAGAGGCTGTTGTTCTTACCAGTGAGAATCACCAATCAGAACCCTGTAGGGGAACCACCCTTGCCTTTTGACCAAGATAGGGGGTGCTGGGGTAAGCGCTCCTTGCTTATGAGAAGACTGGAACATGGAAGCTGGAAGGGAGCTTAGTGGGACCCCAAGTGTCTGCTCATTGGCGTCACCTGGGGAACGTTATGATACAGGCTCATGGGCTCCCCTTCAGGCCTGATCAAGATCTCTAGGGAGAGACTTGGAAATATGAATTTAAAATATCTGAGATGGTTTTGAAGAGCTGTCACATTTGGGAACCTCTTCCTTGGATTCCTTGTCCTTCCCACTTGTGTTTTAATACTTCAGGTGGTTTGTAAACACCTACATACTCATTGACTTAAGACTTCTGTACAAATTGAACCTTTGCTTTCTCTTACTGTAGGAACTGTGGGACAGAGGAAGGGATCATTGACATTTCGGAAACTCATAATTTTTGGAAAAGGAAACTTTCCTCTCAAAAAGTAATTATGGAAATTTCATGAAAGGGTGAAAGATTCTCGAGGAGAGTCAGACATAAAAATTACATTTTGCAAATTGTACTTGGAAAGAATTATTTTAATTGAAGCAGCAATTCCCAAGCCTAAATCCCATAGCTCCTGTAGCCTCAGAATGTTCATTTCATCCTTGTCAACTACTTTCTCTTCTGATTCGGCCTAAATATGCCACTTAAGTAAGAACTTCTTCTACTTAGCTGCTTCTTGGGGTCTATGTATGTGAATCCTAAGAGGTGAATCCATGCGAAGAATTTGGTAACCATGGCAGGACAACAGGTGGATAATTTCGTGGCCCATGACATCTTTGGGATTTCCTTCTCTGTCTATGTGAGAGGCCATCTTTCCAAAGAGGAAAATGTCTCTCCAGGATGCTTGAAGGTAGTCCTACAAGTTGACTTTGTTCATTCATTCATTCATTCATTCATCTACTCATTCCACAAATATTTATGAAATGCCTGCTATGTGCCAGGTACCATGGAACTAGGAACATACGGAATGAATGGGTGAATCACACTGACACAATCCCTACAATGTTACAGCTTCACAGTGCAGGGAAAGGTAGCCTTTGTAGGGGTAATTACAAGTGTGAATCATGTTACACAGAGAGAGGGAGTGTGCACCGTGGAAGCATGACCCAACACCCTGGATAAGAAATGAGGGTGGGAAAGGACTTCTACCTGGATCTTTTTGAGGAATGAGTCACAGGCATTTGTCTCCTGGTGTTATCAAATTGGAACATATGAGGAATAAATATGGGCTATTAATATTAATATGAATATGATCTGTGATGCTAACACTACTAGTTGAGGAGTGTCATCTCTCTGATGAGAAATAACTGATTTGTCCACTTTGACACTGATTAAATACAAATAAATTTGCGTGGGTGAAGTGGATGTGACTTTTTCCACATGTAAAAAGTGAATTTTAATCCAGGGAAGCAGTGATAGGAAGGTCAGTTAGGAGGCTATTGTAGCAGGCAACAAGGCCCTGAGATCAGCAAAATGGCAGTTGAACATGGAAAAGAACATGGAATGGTGTAACATTTTGGAAGTCATAAACATGCGGTTTTAGCTTCTTGTATTTCTTTCCAGCTCTTGGTACTTTTTCATTCAGTCATCCTGACACTCTACCTTCCCTGCCTTAGCAGGGATTCAGAGACAAGAGTCTTGAAGGAGTTTAGGAAATGCCACCCCAAAACATAACGCTTTGGTACGCTGATTACTTTGAACCGAGTGCACTTGGGGACAGCTGATGCAGGCAGAGGCCTCTGAACCTCCCTTATCTGCCTCAACACAGTCCTCCAAGAGGAACTCAATTGTCATGAATCCCTCCCCAGGAATCTCACCAAGCAGGGAAGATGGGTTCATAGCACAGGAGAGGAGCCTGGGGGTCCACATCATGCCCCGATGGACTTTGTCACAGGCTGTCACTTATTCTTCGGGCCCTTTCATCTTTCCTGAAAATCATTTACTCTCCCCTAAGCTGCCTACACATCCCCTTCCCTTCTCCCCTACGAAGAGAGTGTATAAGCTTCTAGATCTCACCGGGCTTTGGGTATCCACTTTTCTTTCATGCGATGACCCCGCACACAGAATACATTTGTGTACTTTTCTCCCGTTAATCTTGTTACTGTTAGTTTCTCTCACAGACTCAATTATCAGTCCCACGGAAGGTAGAGGGCAAGTTTTACCTTCCCCACTCTCTCTTCTTGGTTTTGAGTTTCAAGAGCCTAGGCCTGAGAGGAACAGGAAGGATCCGAGTCGCTTAAGAGGAAACACTTCTGGCTCTTCATGCTAGAAAGGTTTCCCAGGTGTGCGGGTCTTGGCCTGCGCTCTTTGAGGCTCATTGCTCACCTTCTGCTGCTCTGGTTCGAGTCTCAGGTGGGTTCCTGCAGACTCCACTCCCCAGGCTCTCCTGCCCAGCTGGCCTCTAGGTGGGTTTGTCCAGGGCGAGGCATAAACGTTATGTCTGAGCGTGGGAGGAGGAGACATTAAGGTCTATCTCCCTGGTTTCTCTCTGCTTCTGGTGGCATCTCCAACAGCAGCTGCGTCACCTCCATAGTTGTAGCTCCCTGCAGGCAGCCATCCTCCTGCCTGTAGGGAGCGTCTGGGCTCTGGAAACAGCCCTTCTGCCCTTCATCTCTCCAGCTCTAGGACAGCTGTTCCTGCATCTATCCAGGCTGCCTCATTGTCCCCTGATGGTGCTTTCAGCTTTTCTAACCCCTCTGTTATTCAGTCTCCACATTAAATGCCCTCGATTTGGCCCAAGTTCTGCTTTTCTGATGGATGGTGACCGACACCCTGGAATTGTCAGGAGGGCTCACAAGGAGGGAGAGAGATGGGTGGGGCCTAGGCTGAAGGCAGTGGACCTGGACGGATCAGACAGGAGTTTCTCTAAGTCACTGCCTGGCCTCCATCTGAGCACCCCCTCAAGTGAGCACCACAGGTCGCAGCTTCTAGGAGGTGAGCGATCAGCATCCTTTGATCATTAGCTGTCCTTGCCTCTGGAAACTGACCGACATCTCTCAGGCAGCGTTGCAGTGACCTTGTTTGTGCCCCTAAACTGTACCCTCTGTAGAAAAGCTCCATCCAAGGCTCCAGGACACTCTAAATCCTCAAGACAGAGGATAGTGTCCTGGCCTCTAAAATCCTCATAGCCCAGACCCCATGAGTGGTAAAGTAAGAACATTTGCATCTCATTTTGCTTTCTACTCAAGGACTGAGAAGGTTAAAGTGGGACATTACCTTAGAGATCATCTAGTCCAAGTTTTTCATTTTGCAGATTAAGGGTGTTGAGGCGCAGGGAAGGGATTTTGGCTGCCCAAGAACTCCTAGCTCTTCTTGCATCTACTGCATTTTGGTGAATATTAACATCTTTTATGGAAAATCTCCACTCCTACCTTTTACACCCTGAAATAGTCTAAATTTTAAATTATTTTGTGTTTGAGCGTAGAAAGCAGCTACTGAACAGAAGTCTGCATGTGCCTGTATCTTTATCTCTCCATGCATATTCGGTTGTATAAAAATGTCAAAAATCTATTTTGGGGTTCTGCAAAAGAGAACTCTTTCCGGAATGACACTTGAACTGTTAAATATCATCTCAAATCTCATTTTGGGGGCTATAACCTTCTAAAAGCCTGGCACAAGACTAAAGTGGATTAAGGTTGAAATTTTCCAGAGGCTTTGTCTCAGATCAGTGAAGTACTTCTAATCACTTTCTGTCATCATCAAAACCAGACAGCTTCTGAATCTCATGGCCTACTGTCATTATTTAGAAGAATTGCATACCATACTTGAAAGCATAATTGTTGACCAGAATTCTTGTTATTAAAACAAATTTAGAAGGAAAAAAAATCTGCATCCTTAACTTCATTAGACTTCTGGGGCATCTTTTTAAGAGGGATATTGAGTCCTACGTATTTTACTCTTTCTCCTTCGAGTTCTCTAAAAGAAAGAATAAATTCCAAGGATCCGGGCTTGAGACTTCAACTGTTTCGTGTTTAGTACCCTGAGCAATATGTCTGAATAGCCGGAAGACACATGTTTTGCAACATCCTTCCCTCCCCCAGGAATGAATTCTTTCTCTTTAATAAGGTGATCTGTCCAGGCCTTGGTAGATTATCCGTGAGATTATTTGGCAGGTAAATGCAAAACCAAGATCATCTCTAATGCCGTTCCTTGTGAAATTCCAAGAGGCATTACTAAGGACTCAGGCATAGAAGTTTAGGATCTGTGTCTTTGCATGAATTTAATCATCTCCATCAGAATCCTTAAGGAATTACAATAACAGTGATTCATTCATAATTCACAATTTCCATTATCTTCTCTCCCCATCTAGTGTGGGGGGTAAAATTTATGGCTTCATTTACATTGTGTTCTATGAATAATAGAAGAAATACAGTAAAGACCCATGGAAATGTTCTTGCTGCAGATGCACTTTGGAGCACATCTGCATCACAATAGCCTCCTCGCCTTGTACAGAGCAGGATCTGCCAAGCTTGCAGCTGCCAACGGGAGCATTTCAAAGGGGCCATTCTCATTATACAGAGTCTTCTCTTTCTTTGAACTTCAAAGCAGAATGAGGAGACCTTAAATGATATGGGGGTAGGTAAGTGATGAAATTGTAACTTCAGGTATAAAATATCTTCAATTATGCGTATGGAAAAACACAGAACATTCAGTAGAGCAAATATGTTTGCTCAGAATGGCATCTGGCTGGCAGACAGGAACAAATTTAATCTGAAGATTTCTTTGAGCTGTTGGGACATTAAAGATAATCCAGCCCAAAGCCCTCCTTTTGCAAATGGGGAAACCAAGGCATAAAGAAATAATATGACTTATTCAAGGTTACGTGGTAGAGAAAGGACTAAGAGCACAGTCAGAACACTGGTTCCTGTTTCAGTATACTGCATTACCTTTGTTTTAAACACAAAGCACCTGGCTTTTTGGCATAGCAATAAACCTAGCAGTAATCCTCTTGGCGAGGGATTTTCAAACATGGACGTTTTCAAGGATCCACCTCCCTTGCTCCAAATAATAATCTCTCTCAATTGAAAATCTTCACTGAAAAACATTTTGAGATTTGAAGAAAGAAATTTGTCATACTTCTGCGATTAAGTAAATCTCATTTTTCTTCTCCCAAGGAATGACAATAAAGCTGATGAAAACCTTTTGACGTTCAGATTTCTTCCCCTGGTGTCTAGTAGGAGCCCAGTGCAATACTTTATTACTGCTCCGTCCACAAAAGAATAAAAAAACTACCGAAAGATTTAAAGAATGGCCTGTCCTTTGAATCTGTAGCTTTCCAGCAATTACAGGGAACATGACCTAGCCAAGCCAAACCCTTTTCACATAGTAGAGGCTCAATGTATTTTTTGCTGCAAAGATCAAATTAAAAAAATATGCTTTTACTTGCAGTTTGGTGTGGGCTATAAAGAGTGGTTTCTAAAATCTATTATGTTCATGACTCCTTTTCCTGTGCCATGCTTCCTACTTCCCTACCCCTGGTCCTTTACGACTTTGTTTTTGAATAAAAAAATAAAATCACTGAAAATCGTTACATAACATATAAAGATTTTGGGAATGATCTCTTGTTTCTTACAGAAGGCACACATAGCATGCTCTGGCTCTAATTTCATTAAAGTAACTCAGATATCATGTTAGTAGGGAGGCCTTTTGTAGCTAGAAAGGGCAACTGGTATTAGTAGGCAAAACGCATACAAACTGAACAGCGCCGTGATTCACGGACGCACATTCTCTGTGATCCAACATGTCTAATACATTTAGTCATGCACAATAAAAACCAAACAAAAGAATCAACCATCAGCCTTTCATTGCCTGCTTCCCACCCCAAGCTTTAAGGAATTCCTCGAGTTATGCACACCAAAACCAAAATACTGTGTTTTTTCCTCCCTCCGGTGAATGGGAAAACTCAAAGAGCATTCACTGTAGACAAACAAAAAAAATGAGCAGATCACTTTGTTCACCTTTTTGTGTTAAGTGCTTGCACCACCCTATTCCAGATGTGTAATTTGGTGACAAACTGATCTCATTTTTAAGAGAATTCCAGTGTGTACCAACACATGAGTGTTAAGCTAACAACAGCAACAAACTTGAATCTCTATAGTTTACCAAGTAACCAAAATCCAATCTGTTGCCCATTTGAAAAGTCCCCCTGCTAAACTAAAATCAGCCTGATTAAGATACTTGGGTTCCACAGTAAAATCATATTGCCTGCCTAATTTCTCAGTGTCTACTTTTGGCACATTAGATTGTTATTTATTCGGTTAAAAGATCTGCTTATTAAGCACAGGACGAAGACCAGATTTTTGACTGAGACCTGTAAGACTCTCAAGGATTTTAAGAACCCCATGGTCTACTGGATCTCTCTTTTCCCATGAACTATTTTTCCCCGTCTCACTGTTACGAGATGGAGTATGGGGTGGGTGTGGAATTAAACGTATACGTACTTTATCTCTGGACCCTTGTTCTCTTTTATCTGGTCTTAAAGACTCAATTTTTGTCTGTCGAATTCTGCTCTGACAGTTCTCTTTTGAAAGAGACATGAATGTAAAATAAAACTATCAATTTTATAGAGAACAGAAAAAGAGAGTTTCCACTTTGTGGGGGCACGATGCAAACTGCTTTTTTTCTGGGTGATTTCCTTTTTATTCCACTTTATTTTATGTATGTACGTATTTGTTTTGAGTGATGTACCTGCAAGTAAGAGCAACTTGGTAGTCAGTGCACAAGAAGACACGAGACATTGGCAACTTTGTGCCTGAGGGTAGATGTAGAATATCCAGACTGAAAGCCTGGCAGTCATGCTGTTCTCAGGGGACATTTGACAATGTCTGGAGACATTTTTGACTGTCACTACTAGGACAGGTTTACTATTCGCATCCAGCGGGTGGAAACTAGGGATGGTGCTACACTTCCTATAGTGAACACGTCAGCCCCACAACAAAGAATGATCCTGCCCAAAATGTCAATAGTGTCCATCACTGAGAAATCCTATTCTAGATCAATTCTCACCTGGAATATTGTGTCTGGTTCTGAGTTCAAAACTTTAATGAAAATCTTGCGGAGCTGGGCATGGTGACTCATACCTATAATCCCAGAATCTTGGGAGGCTGCGGTAGGAGGATCACTTGAGCCCAGGAGTTTGAGGCTGCAGTGAGCCATGGTTGCACCCCTGTACTCCAGCCTGGGCAACAGAGTGAGACCCTGCCTCTTAAGAAAAAAAATATTGCCAATCTGGAAGTTGTCTCAAGAGGGTGCCCCAAAAGTGGAGTGACTTGAAACAGCGTCAAACAAGACATGGGGAAAGGGATCCAGGTTGTTTAATTTAGAGAAAAGGAGGCTCTGGAGATATGGAAGTGTGTTCTGTTATTTCAGAGACTGAACTAGAAGCCATGGAGAGAGATATTTTGCATTAACATAGGAAAACCATTTCTAACAATCAAAGTTAGTGGAATAGAATAGTCTCACTTGTGAAACGAGTTCCTTGTCACTGGTCAAGTTGAAGTAGACCCCACTAGTATGAACATTCCCTAAGAGTAGCCAATGTGCCCGTCTTCCTCACCACCGTGCTCCCTGGGGACTGCGTAGAACCCAAGATATAGCAGGTACCTAATAAACATCGATTGAATAATTTATCAGATTATGTACTTTAATTTATCAGATTATGTAACAGTACTTTGATGATTTATCAAAGACATTGTAGAATACACTCAAGGATAGAAAGACTCCAATTTTCATTTGTGGTCTGGCCTCATATTTCTAGCCAGCCTCTAGGAAATAAATTATCTCAATTTTAAGACAACTGTGACTAGAACTCATTGCTAGCAGCACTCAACAAAATAATTTTAAGCTACATTTGGGGAATTCGTTTTCAGAGAATCTGAATCCATATAGAACCCTACATTGACCTGAATGGCGTATCCCACTTTCAACAACACCAATATAGTAGATAAGCTAGAAGATATGTATTTGAAATTTTTATTGAAATATTACATACAGAGAAGTGCATAGGAGATATGTCTACAGTTTGTTGAACTTTTACAAACTGAACATACCTATGCCTCTGCTACCCTGATTAAGAAGCTGAACATTTCTAGCATCCCACACCTACACTGTGTTCTCTTTTAGTCACCATGCCCACTATTCTGACTTCTAACAGCATTGAGTAGTTTCACCTATTTTTGTACTTTATACAAAAAGAATCATAGTGTGCGTACTCTTTCGTTTCTGTCTTCTTTCACTCATCTCTGTGTTTGTGAGATTCACCCAAGTTCTTACGTGTAGTTGCAAATTGCTCACTCTTATTACTGAAGAGTATTTTATTGCATGACTATACCATAGCTTACTTATTCATATTCAGTCATTGATGGACACCTTGAGTAGTTTCCAGTTTTGGACAACTACTAAAACATGCTCACATCCATTATATATTGCTGTGTGCAAAACCGCAACCATAAAACCAGCGATGATGTATTATTTTTCATGATTCTATGGGTTGGTTTGGCAGTTCTTCTGCTGATTCAGTGTGGGCTCAACCTGCAACTGTACTCAGATGGAATGAGGGGTTCAAGATGGCCTCATGCACGTCTGGGCAGTTGGTGTTGGCTTTCAGCTGAGGCATCGTGCAATTCTTCCACCTGGTCTCTCATCCTCTGGTGAGCTAGACTGGCTTTTTCACATGGCAGTCTCAGAGTGGTATTCCACTAGGGGGAAAGCAAAATCTACAAGACATCTTGAGGTCAAGTCCCTGGAACTTGCAGACTGTCACTTCTGCCGCACGACCAACGCAAATTCCAGAGGTTAGGAAATAGACTCCACTTTTGGATGGCAGAAGCTGCTGAATATTGTGGCCATGTTTTAAATCAATCACAATGTCTTTAGGTGAACATTTTACACATTTTTGTTGGGATTATGCCTAGGAGTGGGTTGCTGGCTCAGTGGTCACCAGCATGTATGAGAGTTTAGATTCTCCACATCTTTGCCAGTATTTGGTATTTTAGAAGGCCTTTAATTTTATAAGGAATCAATGTGATGGTACATCCACATAGTCAGCTCCCCTAATACACAAATTTAAACTTCGTTTTCAAAATATGTTTTGTATGCAACTAAAAAATCCCCTTCCTAAACCCTCCATCTGGGTAAGGCGAAGCACCTATCTGCTTCTTCGCTGGGTTAAACGACACGTCCACATATTTTTCTGCTCCAATAATAGGCGTATTGTGTCTTTAGTCATTGGAAAGATAGATCCTAGACAAATTAGGGCACTCTTTTAGCCTAAGTCTGATTTATGAAAAGATCTAAAAAGATTTATTTAGTTTAAAAAAAAAAGGGCTTTCAGACTAAAGCACTTGCAGTCCGCACCACCAGTCTGCATGTTAAGCCAAGTATGAATATTGGCAGACAAAACGAAGTGTGGAAAATGTAAAGTCATTTTTCTGTGACCAAACTTAATTTGCCTGTTGAACTTCTAATCTGGGAGGGCTGGCAAGGCAGGGGGTGTGGACAGAATCTCAACCTCTTTAGGGTCTATTCCACTAGGCGCTACACATTTCTTCTAGGGCTGTGTCTAACTTCCGGGGTCCCTACTTGTGTTACAGCTTTATAGAGGAGGGGTATTGAGTCCTGGACCCCCAAATCTCATAGCTGACATTTGCTGAGAAGCTCCCATCTGGACTGAATCATTGGTCCAGGCTGCTGTGTTGTCCTTCACTTCTAGAAGTCCAGTGTTTCCAGCTCTGATCTTCCTCAACTATTGCTGCTCCCCATTTAGGGTCAGGAAAAACATTTGATTACTCTCCTGTTCCCCTCTATGGCCAAGGGCAACTTGCCAGCTTTGTCCAAGGCCTTCATTGGGCAGATGCTTCTTTTGTTCCCACATTTCTGCAGGCAACCTCGCTTTAGGACCCCTCTCTTTTGTGACACAACCCTCCTCTAGTTGTTTACTGTCTTTCTTGGCATCTGTCATTCCTTGAACCTACTGGATTCAGACATGGGGGTGGGGGTGGGGTGCAGAGTGCTTGAGGGGCCACAGTGAGCTGTATCCCTTCATGCATCCTGAGTTGCAAACAAGTTGAGATGAGGAGATGGAGAACACCACTTATGCATTTATTCAAATCAGTACTTCTTAAACATCTACTAAGTGCCAAGGAAAGCTGATATCTGAGAATGTGACTTAGGTGTGAATCAACAATGAGCTTAAACACTGTGATGGGCAGTTTTATGTGTCATCTTGGCCAGGCTATAGTACCAATTTATCAATAAAACCCTAATCTAGGCACTGTTGTCAGGTTATTTTGTAGATGGCAATCAACACCTCCAATCAGATGTCTTTATGCAAAGGAGATTACCCTCAATAACTTGGGTGGGCCTCATCCAACTCATCCAATGAGTTGAAAGGCTTTAAGAGCAAAACTGAGGTTTCCCTGTTTCCAGTAGACAACCAACATACAAAACAAAACAAAACAAAACAAAACAAAGAAAAAAAAAAAAGAAGAAGAAGAAGAAAAAGAGAAAGAAATAGTGAGAGGTTTTACTCAAATTATGAAAGATATGAATTTTACATCTGCCTTATTTTACCAGCTGAAGTTCCTTTAATAATATTATTTCCCTTGAGTCAAATGCTCACTGAAGGAGCCCAAATGTCCAAGTTTTCTTCCTTTCCCTATTGTATTTTATTTGGAATGTTACCCATCATATTACAATCCAATAAGATGCTAATTGTAACCAGAGATCCAAATGGTTGGAATTGGTGACACAAAATGGGGTAAAATGGGACATCAGAGTCCAAGAGGATTGGTTGAAAGCCTTTCTAAGAACAGTTTGAGGCTCAAATCCCCTCCCCTATGGCATATAGCTGAACAACTACCCCTTCTTTATCCCAACAAAAGACTGGGAGCTTATTATCTGGAAAGGTTAAAACAGAGGTATCTGGATTAGGGGATCCCAGCCATTCTGGGTGGTGGGCTTATCTTCTGAAAACACAGGGTTTCAGTGAATGAATCCATTCTGGCCGCTAAGGACCCCCAACTCTCCCTTCACTCAGCTTCTAGAAGTGACATTCAGGCCTTTTTCCTTCCTAGGAGATATAGGCCATGAGTCTTCTCTGGCGAATCTAGTCTGGCTTGTGGATGTTTTACAAGGGAATGGCCCAGCCAGATCATCTGGTAAAGTTCACAATCAGTATGTGCCACTTAGAGCTTCTAATCTGTTTTTTCTCCCCAGACTCTTAAATACAGCAGACAACTGGATTACCAGACTTAAGAAACACTTAAACATTGACAGACAGAAATCTAAATGAATAACAGCAACAAAAACCAATCTGGAAGAAATGAAAACCACTCAGGAAAAAGAAAAAAATTCCCTGTCATTATTACATCCATAAATCAAGAACAGGAGGCTTTAGAAAAAGAAACATTTAGAAAACAAAATAGAATTCTCAGTAATTAAAAACCTGTGCCCTCTGTATAGTGTCCTCATGTCCCCACAGCCTTGAGTGGCCCTGTCCCACTTGGCTTCCTCTGCTAATGTCTAGTTTTTTCTTTTCTCTCCTGTCCTTGTGTCTAAGGCAGGAAACAAGGGCCTCAAAGCCCCATTCCCTTCCTAATTTGACAAGGGGATTGGATGTTGGGCATTGTGTTTTTATTTTGTTCTGAAATTAAAGTATGCCGAATAAAGAAGATGCAGTTTTATACAGTTACGCTCTCCCTTGTAAAGCGGATGTAATGCTGCCTTTCCTTGGCTTCTAAATCCCCCAGCTTTTACCTTGCAAACGGTTGGTTTTTCTGGGTTATTTATATATGTTGTACCAAGAGTCATCGGTAATGCAGCTTAGAATTCAGCCTAAAGCAAAAGGTAGTTTAGAACTACCATGTATGCCCTCAGTCAACCAAAACAGAGCAAGTCCATTGTAGCAATTTAATTTAATAAAATAAAATTATAGGAAAAAAAAAAGAAATGAAAAAATGCAAGAGTTTGAGGATTAACTTGAGGAAAAATTAAGCCAAGAGAATTTCCTAGAAAGTAGAATAAAAAGACAAAATGATAGAAAGTAAGAAAATTTAGAGGAACAATCCATGAAGTTCAGTATCTGAATGATGGGAGTTCCAAAAAGAGAGCATGGAGGGAGAAACAAGTGAAGAACATTTCTCAGAACTGCAGAGCAGATTCCCAGATAGGAAGAGCCACTGAGTTATCAGCACAGTGGTTGTAAATACACAAGACCCACATGTCTCAGGACACTGGGGACAAAAAAGAGAGAGAGAGAAACACTAATTGCACACAAAAGGCCAGAAATCAGAATGATTTTGAACTTCCCCAAACCATACTGGATGCTGGAAGACAATGGAAGAATGTGTTCAGAATTTGAAGAAAAATGATTACCACATGGAATTCTAAACACAGCCAAACAATCAACTATGAGGGTGGGCAAGCCTTACGTGAAAGAACTTTCCAATAAGCAGAGATGCTCGAAAAATGGCAATAGGAACTGTTTTAGGTAAAATGCCCAAATCGGGAGGCTCTTTTCTTTGGTCTGGCCCTAGTTTTGTTTCTTTTACTATAAAGATGGAGATTTCCAGTTGTCCAGATAATGAGAGTTGTCAAAAGCTTTTGTTGTCATTCTACTGTCCTTAAATTCTTTGCTCAAAAACAATATTAAAAAGCATTTCGTTATTTTCCATACTAAAAAGAGAGCATGACACTCAAATAAAGGTGTTTTCAGGTAAGTGACGTTTCAAAAATTTTATCTTCTACATATCTTTTCCCAAGAAGCTGCTGAAAAATGTGCTTTACCCAAAACAGAGATTAAACCAGTAAGGAGGAAGACGTGGGATTCAGGAAGGAGGAGACCCAACGCAAGGGACAGGCGAAGAGAGTCCACAGGCAGATGTTCAGGGGGATGCCGGGTGGTGTCTGTGCACCAGGCCTAGGCTGCAACTGATTCAGGTTGGAGCATATTGAAACCTCCAGGAAAGATTTCTACAAGAAACATAAATTGATAGAATCTCTGATCATCTAAATATAGATATAGACAAAAGGCAGAGTTTGTAGTTGCATTAGTGATAAGTTCATGGAAAACAAAAATGAGAAAACAAAACAATTATCTCTAGGGAAATGAAAATTTGTACAGGAAAGAAAAATAATCATTAGTTTACTCATGACTCAGCTGTGAATAGCGTTTACATAGTCGTATGTCAACACTGAATATTGACCTGGCAAAATCACCAAATACTTACATGGGGAAGTTGGAGGAATGAAAAGGGTGTGTGGCGAGGTCAGGGGAATGAATAAGAGTTTCATTGTCATTGTGTATAGAAGGAGGCCAAAAACAATGTCTAAAACTAAAAGATAAAGAACTGGTAGTAAGTACATTGTTTAGAGATATGGAGGGGAAAGCCAAAGTATTTTTTTCAGAGATTTGAAAGTGGGATCAGCTGGGAAGACAGACAAGGTGCAAAGAGTGGGCGTTGCTGAGTTTTGTACAAACTTGTGTCACTCTTTGACTCTTTAAATGTGTACACTTATATCTTTGATAAACATAAAATTATAAAACGTCTTAGCAGAGTACTGGTTGTGTAAAGAGTCCTCAATAATTAGCTCTTATCATTAATTTTATTGTCGCTCGTGTACTCAGTCCTGGGCAGATGTGAAAAGAAGTAAGAAAAACTGTCCTTAGTATTGAAGAGCTCAGTCTCTGTGTTAGTCCTAAGCAGTTTTCTCCATGGTGATCTGATTGTTGAATTCCAGTGAAGATAGGGACCCCTGCAGTACCTCAAGGAGTGCAAGGGAAGAGCAAAATCATATTAATTGAGTGCCAACTCTGTTTGGGATGGTTCCCCTTATATACACGACTTCATTTACCCTAAAACCACCCTATGCTATGGGCATCATCATCTCCATTAGACAGTGCGGACAGTCTCAGAAAGATTAAAATTGTTCCTTGTCACGCGGTGAGAGAGGAGTCAGTCTGGGAGTCAAGCCCAGCTTTGGGGCCTAAGTCCATGCTCCTCCCTCATGGTCTCCATTCACAGCATCAGAAAGTATATAGGCACCATCTCGGATGGCAGTTTTACAATAGACTAACACAGGAAGTCCGGATGTTTGGAGGATAGGTGGAAACTGGCAAGGTCCAACTGTGTCTGTGTTCTCTTGTCAAAAACAGACCCCTGGGCTGGATGCCCTGGGAGCTGACCCAGCAGGCTGCCCTTCTGTTCTTGTGGTTTGCAGAGTGCCTGGAATTGCCAACTCTAGACCCACAGAACCAGTCTGCTATTTGTTTAATCTTTTAGATTCTTCCTGACAGAACAACTTGTTCTCCTTCCCTCCTGGTGAGATAGGTGAAGGTTGAATGTAAATGGAAGCTTTCTTCTTCCTGTCCAAAATACAGAGATACAGCTGAAGCCAGCAGCTTGAGTTAAAGGAGTGGCAGTGGACTGATTAAGCCCCTGGCCTGAAAACTAGGCCCCCCCCATCATGATTATTCTGACTTAACCCCATCCCAAGTGGTCAGAACTGGTGGGATTGGAATTCGGGACTACCGGAAGCCTTAAATTTTCCTGGTGCTGCGTAGGGATGGATGTTTATTGTAGAGTTTTTGGAATATATGGAAAAGTACTGTATCAGTTAGAGTGCTCATGGGAAAGACTAAGAGGGTATGTTTATTGCATGCACTTTTTACAAAGATGTCGGTAGGATTTAGGGACCCCAACAAGAATGGTGAAGCACCCCAGGACAGCAACAGTGGGTTGCGACCACCCCTAAGCCTGAAGGAACTTTGGAAGGCGGAGCTTACCAGACCTTAGATAGAGACTTAGAGACATAGGTCGCTGTCCAACTGAGCTGAGACCATAGGTTGAGAGATATAGTCCCTTTCAACCTGTACTGGCGAGGACAGGGCCCTGAGAACAAATATCCCAATGTTACTATCTCCCACCCTCTGGTCACCTGCTGGTGTCTGCCCTTGGTTGGACCCAACTAGAAGCCAGAGGGCAAGGGAATGAATGTGTTACTATATCCCTAAAGGCCAGCCTCCCAGGACACAGAGCAGGGTGGAGATAGGTGGAAGAGGCTTGGAGGGCACAGAAAGAGACCGTCCAACGCAGGTATAAAAAATCAAACAAAAGTCACCCCTGATCCCAGCTTGCGTAACTTCAGTGCCCGCCCTCTTAACTGTGTCTTGGTGGTTGCTTTGGCATCCTCCTCCCTTTGTGCGCCTTTGCCACGCTGTAGATCCAATGTTCCAAATGGTGCCAGCTCTTCTCAAGGAGACGAGCACTCATAGCGAGTATATTTTTATTGTGAAGACATCTGCACCTTCTTGCCAGCCAAAAATAACATATGGAAACGTTTCCCACATTTTCACCAGGGGGCACTCACTCCTTTTCCATGGATGGCTCAAAATGCTTTTTTCAAAGTATTTACTGGCCAAAATAGAATCCTTTTTGTAGCCATGGTGTATGTTGAAATCAGCTCTGTCCTGACGTGATTTCTGGCCAATGTTTCTGTTTGAAATAAGATGACTGGACTTGAGTATGCCTTCCTGGCAAATGTTTAGGACCCAACTTTCATGTTCCATGCTCTTCTCCCACGGAAATGAACAAAACCAAGAAGACTTTGAGAAAATAATCTATATGCTTAATTTGTGGATAACACTTTTCAGAGCTGAAAGCCCAACAAATCAAAGCAGGTGAGCCAATTCTCCCTTTGGTACTGCTGTGTACTCATTCCCTGATTCATCTCGATGGCTAAATGGAGACTTCCTGAGGGAAATAAATAGGTTTCCTCAAGTATAAACTCTCCCAAATGGAAAGGCATTTGTTTGGTATCGTATCAATCCTGTTTAGCTATTAGGTACGAAAGCGACATACTCTTTGTCAAAGAAACCACGCAGACGGCTGAGTAATCAAGCTATGTATGAGGAGTGGGCGGGAGGCCTCAGATGTGTATTTATAACAATACCCCTTAAAAATGGAAGTGAGTTTGAGACTTGACAAAAACAATTATAGGTCGCTGATTCCTTTTAAGTGAGCACCATATTATAACTGTAAAGTTATATTAAATATAAAGACATATTAAAATGGGCAGAATGGACAATAATGGGAAAAATCCGCTTCTTTACCGTATTGGAGTCTTGTTATAGAGGCTGTTTGGACTATCACTAAATCAATCAATCAAAGTGGTACGTTAAAATTGGTTTGTTCCCATAAAAAAGCTTATCTTTAAGTCTGGAGACTGTATGGCTTCATGAATAAGAGCAAAATGTTTGGCATAAAATCAATCTGGATTTGAATCTTGGCTCTGCCATTTCTTATCTCTATAACCTTGGGAAAGTTATTTAATCCCTTGAGCCTTAGTTTTCTGATCTGTAAAATGGGAGAAATTATGGTATCTACTTAATAGCGTTGATGTCAAGACTAAGATGATAACACAAGTAAAGTTTCTGGCACATAAAAACACTCCATACTTAATGGATATTATCGCTATTTTTTATAATAAGACAATCCCATCAAAACATTCAGAGATAATACATAATAAAGAAATCATCACATGGTGAAACATTTTATTGCTGGGCTTTTTTTCCCCCTCCCAATTAACTTCAGTAGCCAGCAATGGGAGTGCTAATTAGTTATTTGAAAAACAACAGCTGTTTGAGTGAATTTACTGTCACAAAACAGGATCCTTGAGTTGGGCGGACTAACAGATTCATCTCATCCAAACTTCTTTTTAGACGAAGGGAATTCTTTTAAAAATCTATAAAGCTGGCTTGCCTGCCTGCCCACTAACTGAAAGTATGGGTAAATCATTGCAGTCCTCACTGATTCAGAAATCGTAATTTATAAATCACCTTTTTCCTTGAAAACCGGTGCTTCAATGTGTGTAAAAGAATGATGTCTTTTTATTTTCTGCATTCCAGCTGACTGTTAAGTTTACTTTCACTGCTTTCTGTAGATTTTTGAAACATGCTAGAGAATCCCTTATTTCAGGTTTTAGTGAAAAATTAAAAATGAAATTTGATTAAAGACTTTCCCAGGATGCATGGGACAAAGCTGTCTTATAGAGAGTAATAAGCTAAGTAATAAGTTAACGTGGACATAAATTGGGTCAAGTGGATTTGCTTAAATAGCGGTTATTCATTTGCACACGCTCCTGTCTTGCAGCACATATTGAGAATGAGCCTTTTCTGGGGTTTGCCCAACTGGTGGTCATGTTTCTGCGTGCCTCTGCATGGGATGGGCAAGAGCACAACTAGCCCAGATGGTTCCATCTTAAATAGATATGAATCCTGGTCTAGTTTATTTTTGTATTAGTAAAAGCAAAAATAAAACAATAGATAGATCTAAGGCTGATTTGTTTTTTCTCTTTCAATATGACCTACTATATCCAAGGTTTCATACATACTAGTTCTGTTTGAGCTTCCAATTTGGCTATTTTGTCATTATGTGTATCTAGGGAATCTACTCACAGAAAGTATGTTGACTATTACCATATAGCATCTGTTATGCTAAATGCCAAATAATGTTGGAAGCTGAGATTCCAGCACAATCTCATTACTCCATCCAGGATAATTTTTCCAGTTGAAGATAATCTCTCTTCTAAGAATCCGTAGTACTCCATTTATTCTGTTTTTATAGTATTTTTAGTTTTTGACATACATGATTGTAATTTATTAACAAACATTGTTTTGAAAAGTTAAAGTAATGAAACATAACTATATTCTTATCCTAAAACCTTGAAATGTATGGATATGAATTGGAAAACAGAGACTGTCTCCCAATCCCATGACCTTTCTCTTAGGTAACCACTTTTAAGGCATGAGGCATATCCTTTACTCCCTTTCTTACATACATTTACACTAAGAGTTGCTAACCAGCTGTTTATAGGAGCCTGGTAGACAACATTAGCAAGCAAGGGAGGCTGGGTGCAAAATAGTGGTGCAGAGTGGAGACTGGATCCCTGGAGTCGCATGGGTGGCGGCTACCAAGCTGATTCAGCCCGTTATAGCCATGTGGGAGGATGGTCCAGGGTGGCGAAAACTTCCAATTTTTCAAGAGAAGACTGAAATGTAGATTCTGAAATAAAAGTTTCTAATTTTTAAATGCCAACTAATTCAAATATTTTACAGACAATGTTCAAGTCAAACCAAACACATCTGAGGCATAGTGTGGTTAGACAACAACTGATTTATGCTCTTTGATTTATTATGCTCCCATTTGCATATAGGATTACATTATCTATACTGTTAGTATTTATTATAATATTATTATAATATCACATTATCTTTCTAGGTTAATTTTTTTTTAAAAGGCAAGTCCTTCTTTCCTTACTCATTTTTGCATCCATTCCATAGTACCCCAGTAGACAAACGATACACTTAACTTCAAACCTCAGTTTCCATCTACATAATGTCCCTAAGATGATCCAGAAATTGAGACTACTGAAAAAAGCAAGACCAAAATCAATCAATAGAAATAAGAAACAAAACAAGAGTAATAAACAACAGCAACACAGTCAACCTAGGAAAAAAGTATAATTGGGGACTTGGTGTTTATTAAAAATCACCTCCAAAAGATGTCACTGACAGTGGTCAAGTTAGCCACATTGGTAGAGTCATGCTGCCTAGATTTTGTTTCAGCCTCCGTCCCCCCATCTGATCTATCTGATTGGCTGGCGGCAGGATCACTCGAGTGGCCAATGGCTGGAACCGATGGCCAGGGTTGGGAAGGCACACTCAACCTTTACGCTCCCATCTCTGAGGTGGGACCCCTAAATAGAGAATTGAGAAGGCCATGGGAAATTGAAAAGCTGGAATGCAAAGGAAGATGATTTAATGGTCGTTTTGAGATCGCTTTGTCTTGATGTGCACAGGGCAAAGGAAAGCAGAGAATGGAGAGGAACCTGTAATTAGCTTGAATTTTATCCAGGACATCCACTTCCAGAAGTGATCTTATCTCTAATTACTCAAGCTTGGAAATCGAGCCATGGAGAAGAGGGCTTCTTGTAAGATTTCAAGTGTACTCTGACCTTACTTTGATGCCCTTTGTAGGGCACGTGCTAGGATAGGATTTGCATCAGGGTGGACATGGGGAACTGAGAGACAGGGCAGGGAGAAAGATGTTTAGGTCTGGAATCCTTCAACAGTCCCTAACTTGTTTCTCCTACTCCACTCTCTCTCTGTCCTTTTCGTTGGAGCGATCTTAGCCTATAACCTACCATGTCGCTCCCCTGCATAAAATTCTTCAATGGTTCCGTTTCCCTGAGATTCAAGTTCACACTCTCAACCTAACCTGGAAGACACCGCATTTCGGGTTCTTGTTGCCCTCTCCCATCACTACTCTGGGGCTTCCCATGTGTTGTCCCTTCCCCTTTCTTGCTTGCTAATTTATTCTTGATCCTACAGATCTCGGTTTACGTAACATTTTTCCTGGGAAGCCATCCCAGACCCTCCAGAACAGCATTGTCCCGTGAAAGTATAACATGAGTCACATGTGTAATTTAAAATTTTCTAGTGGCTACATTAAAACCATGTAAAGAACTAGGTAA
>NW_012142746.1:582572-623727 GCF_000956105.1 Propithecus coquereli
CAGAGTGAAGCTTCTCTGAATGAGATAGGGTGAGGATCTAGGGCTCCGATGCCTCTCCGAGGTATTCCAGAAAAGTGGTTTACAGATATTAGTGTATCTCACAAGCACCTGGGGAACCTGATGAAAATACAGAGGCTTGGGCCTTACTCTACTGCCATGAACCTGGGCCTCTGTATTCTATATGAGCTCCCATGTGACGCTGGTACACACAGAAATGTGACACCACATGTCTACAATTCTCTGCAACACTTTCAAAGCCATCGATCCACATCATAATTTGTAAACTTCCTACAATGGGTTCGCACTGACGTATTTAAGCACTCCACTATTGGTGAACATTTAGGTGGTTTCCATTTTTTTTTCCAAGTGCAACAATAGCTGCGATAAATGTCCTTATACATATATCTCCTTCTGTATGTGTGTGAATATGTCTGCTGGATAGATTTTTAGAAATGGAATTGCTGGGCCCAGAGTGCACCTCCTTTAAATTTTGATAAATATTGCCAGATTGCCCTCTGAAAGGTTATATCAATTTACTCTTCTGCCAACAGTGTTGAAGAGGGTACCTCTCTCCCCGTTCTGTTATTTTTCTCCTGACTCAGGTTTTAACACTGTTTGTTTTAGGGCATTGACGAAATCCACATTGGTGATAAACGGGTCCATAAGCACCTGACTAATTACTTTCCAGAAACAGATTCAGCACCCCATCGATACTTCAGAAATCATTTTCTTATCAGCAATCCCCTCCTCCACACGGTTAAGGCTTCTGCTAATATACATGTTTATTTTTGTATCTCTGGCATATGCCAAAATATAAGAAATTTTGTTGCTGCTCTTGATTTTAGGCTGGGTTTTCTATTTTCTATGAAAGAGGTTATTATTTATAGTCCACAAATTTTGAAGTCAAAAAATATAATTCTCCCATTGTTGAGCTCCTGGATGCCTTCCTCCGATCAGAGCCGTATCTCTGAGTAACACATCACAGGAGTGACAGCTCTCTGGTGATTTAGGAGCCTGCCAGATCATTAGAGCATTACCAATGTAAGGATGTATTAGTGTAACACATCATCAGCGTGTTATCGCTCTGTGATGAATCGCTCCAAATCAGAACAATAGCTTAAAGAAACTATGAATTCTTTTAGAGTTAGAAATGCAATTTTTTTGGGAATAAGGAATAAATAAATATGAATGTTTTTGTTTCACAGTCGAGGGAGGTTTAAATCACATATTTTTGATCTTTTCATCATCCCTTGGTCATTGTCTAGTTTGAGCTAGAGACGAGGTCTTCAGGCTGCATCGGTTGGAGGTTTTCTAGCTAGAAAATTAATTACTTATGCAGAAGGAAGATTGACATTCAGAAAAAAAGGTCTTCTTTGCTCGGATCTTTGTGGTACGTTTCCCTCTAAGTTGGGGGGCATTTGTGAATAGGAGACTTTTTCCTTTGTGCATTTGCTTTTAAAGGGGAACTCCTTGAGAGTGAAGATCACCTTTTTAATAACTCGATCTCATGCTACAGTGCCTGCACAGTGTGTGCTGAATTCTTGCTGATGGAAGATCTGTTCTTCCAAAGCCAGAATTTCCCAGGACTGGATTCATTCCTCTGCATAATGACAGTGCCTTTAGAATGGGTTCCTTAAAGCGGAGTTGTGCCAATGGGAGAGGCAGGAGGAGCTGTATTAGCTCCCCACCAATAACAGGGGCAAGAAGGACCTGAAAAGAGAGGGACCGGGATGTGGGTGACCCCCATCTCAGGTTTTCACTAGGGACTTGTTAAAAGATTAGGCTGTGGAATCACACTGACTTGGGTTTGAATTCTCACTCAGTCACTTCCTAGTTCGGGCAAGTTTCTTGACCTCTTTCAGCCAATTTCTTTCTCTGTAAAGTGGAAAGAGTTGCAGCTCGTCATTGCCTTCTAGGGCGGTGATGATCAAATGAGCTTACTGCACGAGAAGGGCTTGATATGGTGTCTGGTACATAGTAATTGCCCGGTCAATGTTATCAACTATGGTTGTGGTGGTGGTGGGGGTTATTATTTTTACATTTTGTTGCTCATAAGAGAAAAAGCATTGATGTCTGACAACTCTGGGGCTCTGGTGGGCATGCTAGTATTTTTAGGCCTACAGCATTTGCATTCCATACTTCCTAGCCTAGT
This sequence comes from Propithecus coquereli, assembly GCF_000956105.1. Lineage (NCBI taxonomy): Eukaryota > Metazoa > Chordata > Mammalia > Primates > Indriidae > Propithecus > Propithecus coquereli. The sequence continues at coordinate 584,725 of NW_012142746.1, forward strand.
GTTTCATCTTCTCTGTATGAAGATGCTGTAGCACTCACTTTGACAGACCTTCAAATAGTACATTCTGGGAAACTGCAAGTACCTGTAGAGAACTCCCATGTAACCAAGTGTAGACCTGATGAAAGGATTTGGAACTGGCCATTGGTATAAAAGGCGGCATGTGCAATCTAAAAATGATTGCGTTTATGGGAAATAGCCAACAGGAGCTGCTGGTTGTTACTGTGGGCCAGGCACTGTGCTGGGTGATTGCACTGGGTCCCCTCAACAACCATTTATACGGTAGGCATTACTATCCCCACTCAGCAGGTGAGAAACATGTGGCTCAGAGAGGTCAGGGAACTTGCCCAAGGACACACAGCAAGAAATGTATGGAACCAGGATTCCATTCAGATTTTTCTGATTCTAGAGCCTGAGGTTTTAATTGCTACAAATTTCTTGAAAACAGACATGTCCCATTCACGGGTAATTCTGCTTGTTTTAATGCACCTAGAGGCATTACTTGAAATAGAGACAAATAGAAAACACACCAGAAAATCAACATGGGCATCTCAGTGGATAACACAGTGCCAAGAAGCTCTGGTTACCCTGAGGTCTGGCAGTCAGCACAGGCTGAGTTCACCTAATCTGAAGGAGACTTCAGGAGAGGCATCCGGTGCTGCACTTGACTTTTACCCACCCTCTGTGGGCCTCTTCTCCCTGCGATCAGCCTACGCAGGGATGGCGTTAATGCTGCAGATAAGCACAGAAGGATGCAAAAACCATCCTCCCTTTCTGCCTCCTCCCTCCTCATTCCCCCTTCAAAGCAAATTGCAGAGAACAGTTCTGATCAGGCATTAAAATGTCATCATGGGACATAGTTCTGATCAACTTAATCCTGCAGCTTGCTGCCGAAGGCTGCATCAGCACGTCAAACTTTGGGTCATGGAAGAACAATGATCTTCTGTGGCTACCGATTTTTTTTTTTTAAAGCACATTCAAATGGAATAAACACATCAGTGCTGGAGAAAATACTGTAAATTATTTCAGTGAACTTTTAATTTCGGTGGGTAGATGGAAAGTAACTTTATTGAAATGAGTTTTTCCTGATCTGCGGGAGTCCTGTTTTCTTTGGAATGCTTTTGGGAGTCTAAGGAGGCCACTATTTCCCTTGATTTTTTTTTTTTTTTCTTCAGTTGTTTTGGAGAACAATTTTCTCTGACATGTAGCTGGTTGTTTTATGGCTCTAAGAAATATATTGGTTTATTCATCTGTTGCAACTATAATAATATTGCCATTGGAGTCCAACTCGGTAATAAATCAGACCATTCCTTTCCACTCTATACAAATAATTAAAATAAAAATCGACTGTGTCAGTGAATTTGTTCTACAAGCTGAATAGAATTGTGTGCTGTAAGTCTAGATATTTTGGTTGACACAGGACTGTATATCTTAAAAATAAGAAACCAAAAGGTGGGAAAATAAGACCTTATTTCATTATGTGCAATTTATAACATTTATCTTGAAGATAAAGTTGCCTTCCTCGACTGCCTATTAACTGGGAGCCAGAACTCGTATACTGTGGAGTGTTCATGGCTTCACAGCCTCCCCCCACCCCTCCCCACTCTCTCCCTTCTCCCTTCTTTCCTCTCTTCCTTGCATCATTAAAAAGCAAGTTGAGGTTCATTATTGTAGCTCTGGAAATAAGGGTCCGTTATTTATGTATGCATGCTTGCATATATATTTTTATTCATGTCCTACCTTTTTCCTGGAAAGAAATAAGGCAGCTTGCAAAAATACATATTTCAAAATAAAATAAAAATGAGTGAGTCAGAAAAATTGGTGGAAAGAGGGAAATAGGTTCAGAAGAATAAAATGAAGGCGTGAGATTGACCCACAAAATAAATGTGCTATGAAATCTGGCACATTGCTCGAGGAGAGCCATGCGTTTGGCTTGGAGGCTCCTCCTAGGAGTAATGTCATAATTCTCAGTAACCATTAGATTAGAAACACATTAATGACTCAGGAGAAGCCAAACTGTCCTTGGTGTTGCTACCAGAGAGAGTTTTTCCCTCTGGGCCCTTAATATGAGGACACTATAACTCAGGGACAAGAGTCTTCAATAAGATCCTTAAGAAACACGATCAATTAATTGCACTTTTCCTGATACTTGTGCTTCCCTGAAGGCCAGTGGCACAGCACCAGCAGCAAACGCATTCTTATAGGGGCCAAATGTGCAGCCTAGACAGGCAGTTCTCCCTTGTCCTTGCCTAAGCCGAGAAAAGATCTCAGCACACCAAAGCAGTGGTTCTCAAACTTCACTGTGCGTAAGATTCTCCCAAGAAATAAAAGTTGTGAGGCCTTCCTCCTCCCCTCCTAGCTATACCTGGACAAGCTGGGTAATGCTGCAGACACAAACAGCTTCTAAATCTCAGGTGCTCAAAACAACAAAGGTTTATTTCTTGCTCGGGTTATACAACCTTTGTGGGTCAGCCAGGGGAATGGATGAGTGGTGGGGGGTGGTGCCTGTGCTCTGTGCTTTTTACACTCGGGGCTCCAGGCTAAGGGAGGCTCCTTCTCCATGCTTCCATAATTGTCAAAGTGGAAAAAAGACTGGGGCACATTGCAGAGTGGCTCCTAAAGCTTCCACCTGGAGGATAACACGTTGCTTCTCAACTCCACTTCATTGGTCAAAGCGAGTCACATGGTCATGTCTAACTGCAAAGGGAGCAGGGAAGCGCAGCTATACCTTGAGCCTGGAAGAAGAGACTCTGTATTTTATATGGGAAGCCCAGATGCTTCCAATGCAGATAGTCTTTGGAACATATTTTCAGAAGCACCGGTCTAGAGAAATGGCTGTATTGTGTGCCCCTCAGGAAATCTTCCATAAATAGTTCCCTGCGCTGGGCTTTAGACATGTGCTAAGTGGTGGTGCATTTGAGCTAACGCCTTGGCAAATACCTGCCTTGTACCTGTTCTGTGGAAGCAGCAAGTGTTAAGCCATGATGTGTCTTGCAGCCACGTATTCTCAAGGGTGAAACTGAGGAGCCTAATAGGGACACTCTTGGTTTTAAGATGGGCCAAAGGAAGATGCACCTAGCACCTATAGAATATCTATAGGCGTGGCCTAGAACGTTTTCCTCAATGAATAGTTTGGCTCTGTTACAACACTTACCATAAGGTCCCAGAGTTCTATGCCATAGACCAGCGGTTCTTTACTAGGTGTGAATGACAGAATCACCTTGAATCTTTGGGAAAAAATAACATGCCTGAAAAATCAAGGCTGGTTCCCCGGCTTATGTATGTCTATCGAAGCTCCGTAAGTAACTCTGAAACATCCCTCTGGTTTCGAAAGAAGCACAGGCATTGAGCTTGGAACAAAATTGAAGCAGTTATAGACAAACGCCCACCTTTACTATAAAACGTCTCCATAAAGTCCCGCCGAAACACTTCATTATTATCTTGCTGCTGCCTAAACTTAAAAAATTGAAGTGATGCATGAACATAATTCAAGATAATTTAGATTGTCCTGAAATGGCTTAACCTCAAAGTTGTCAGCCCTGCTTCCTAAAGGCAATCACATCTCACTGTTTTATCCATTTCTTCTGGTATTTACCTCCGTATCTATAAAGTGCTCATACTGCTATTTCTTTCTTTGCCACTCTTAGAGATTACATAGAGCAGTGCCATCCAATGTGAATATAATGAAAATGATCTACGTGATTTCGACTTTTCTAGTGGCCACATTTAAAAAAAGTAAAAAGAAACAAGTGAGATTAATTTTAATAATATACAATCACATATCGCATAACAAAGTTTCAGTCGACAATGGACTGCATGTACGACAATGTTTCCATAAGATCGTAACAGGGGAAGATTTCCTGTCGTGATGTCATGGCAGTCATAACCTCGTGGCCGTGGCAAAGTCCTGTCACATGCATTACAGGTGTGTTAGTGGGGATGCTGGTGTAAACAAACCCCCTCCTCAGCACCAGCCTCAGGCAGGCTGTTCAGGCGACGTTCCAGAACAAGACATTGTTATAGGAGAGGAAAGCTCTGTGTGCGTTATTGCCCCTGAAGACCCTCCAGCGGGATAAGATGTGGGTGAAAGGCAGTGATTTGATGATCCCGACCCTGTATAGACGAAAGCGAATGTGTGCATTTGTGTCTTAGTTTCAAAAGTAAAAATAAAAATAAAAACTTTAAATACAGGAAAAAGCTTTTATAGAATAAGAATATAAAAAAATGTTTTTGTACAGCTGTAAAATGTGTTTGTGTTTTCAGCTAAGTGTTAATACAAAAGTCAAAAAGTTAATTAAACAGTGCATAAGGTAAAAAAGTTACAATAAGTTGAGGTTAATTTATTATTGAAGGAAGAAAATTTTTTTTTATAATTTTAGTGTAGCCTAAGTTTACGGAGTTTACAAAGTCTACAGTAGCGTACAGCAATGTCCTAGGCCTTCATGTTCATTCACCCGGAGCAACTTCCAGTCCTGCAAGCTCCATTCATGGTAAGTGCTCTATATGGGCGCACCATTTCTTATCTTTTATGCCGTATTTTTACTGTGCCTTTTCTATGTTTAGATATGTTTAGATACACAAATACTTACTGTTGCCTACAGTATTCAGTACGTAACGTGCTGTACAGGTTTGTAGCTGAGGAGCAATAGGCTAGACCCTATAGCCTAGGTGTGTACACAAACCATCTAGGTTTGTGTAAATACACTCCATAATGTTCACACAATGACAAACTGCCTAATGATGCATTTCTCAGAATGTATTCTTGTTGTTAAGTGACACGTGGCTGTATTATGTTTAATCCAATATATCTAAAATATTATTTCAACATGCAATCAATGTAAAAATCATTAATGAAATATTTTACACTCTTTGTACTAAGTCTTTGAAATGTGTTGTTTATTTAACACTCAGAGGATGTCTCAATCTTAACTGGCCACATTCCAAGTGCTTCAAACCCACACAATGTGAGTGGCCACTATACTGGACAGCACAGACTTAGATGTTTCCTATAATGGCAGATGAATATTTAGCTCCTTATCTGGTTAAGAACATGAGAACCTGTTATTTTTAATGGTTTTCTCAATACAATGATAAAATGTACAATAAGGAAAAATAGAGAAATAGCTGTGGTGAAATCAGACGGCTCCTTACGCAGATTATAGGACTGAGAGATTTGGAATTTGTCAAGAAGGAAATGAGCATATACACATATTTGGCTTTTTCTTAGATTAATTATTGCTTAGTTTTAGGAAATAGGGATTAACATTTAGAAGAAAAACATGGGCTAGATGGCGTTCTGCCATCCAATCTGGTACGACTGCAGAAATGACAGAAAGGGAAACAAATAGCAAGGAATAGGGTTTACAGTTGAGTCAGTTCTTGAACCATTTTGGTGATCTGACACCCTTCCCAGGTGCTGTTTCAGTTTAGGAATTTTTTTTTTTTTTTGAGACAGAGTCTTGCTCTGTTGGCTAGGCTAGAGTGCCGTGGCATCAGCCTAGCTCACAGCAACCTCAAACTCCTGGGCTCAAGCTATCCTCCTGCCTCAGCCTCCCAAGTAGCTGGGACTACAGGCATGCGCCACCATGCCCGGCTAATTTTTTCTATATACATTTTTAGTTGTCCAATTAATTTCTTCCTATTTTTAGTAGAGACGGGGTCTCGCTCTTGCTCAGGCTGGTCTCGAAATCCTGACCTTGAGCGATCCACCTGCCTCGGCCTCCCGGAGTGCTAACGGTTTAGGAATTTTAATCAGCTGTTAATATGAGGGGCATTACTCAAACCAGTCAGAAAACTACTTGTATTTTAGAAATCCAGGAAAATTAATTTTCACACTGGCAATTTATTTTTTTTTAAACATCCATTTTCTTTTCTTCTAGTAAGGGTGCCCCAATTTTCCCCTGCAGACTCATCCTACCCTCCATCATCAGCCCGCATGTTCTGGGAGGTATTAATTCTACACTGTGTTACAGTGGTAGAATGCCTGGCTCGGGCCAGCCACCCAGAGATTTAGGTCCCCTGGCCACAGTGATTAGGTCAGGGCTGGGCATACTTAAGCCAAGCCAATTAGGCTCGAGAGAAATCCTGGGTTTTTTGCTCGAGCAAGTGAGAAGAGTGGGAAGAGGCACTCACTTTCCCGGGCTTGGACCTAGAAGGATGTGATGCTGGAGTCACCAGGGCTACTCTAGGAAGCCTGGGACCAAAACTCACTCAATGGATGGACATGCCGAGACCTGGCGAGGACCTGAAATCCCAACGACCAGATTTGAGCTCAGAATTCAGCTATGCTTGAAGCCAGGGATTTACTCCCGGTAAGAGTAAGTCTCCCAGGGTTCTCTCTTTTGGTACCACCAGTTTGTATTCATAAGGTATATTTGTAAGTAAGTTTTTAGTATTTTTTAAAAATTTTGATGCATTAATTTTTCTCTATCACAACATTTCCCAGTGTGGATTTCTCAGGATAATAGTTTAATAAGATGCTTAAAAAAAGTATTCTATGGTCAAATGAATTTGGTAAATTCTGTAGACTAGATGCCCCTACTTGGCAATTCTCAACGCACTTTAGCACATTAAAAGCTCTCAGGATTTCAGAATTTAAGAAATTTGATTAGCTCTGTTTTTCGAAGACTTACTTGGCCATGGTACCATTTTAAAATTTTGGTTCATGCCTGTTATTATACTATGGAACACACTTTGCCACCTTCTATTCTAGGAAGGAAGGGGTCCCCACATGTTTCAGGTGGTTAGGCTGGGGCCACCTGCAATCCTGGCCTCCCGGAGATGTTATGTACTGCCACGTTATAGTTAAAGTACCATCCATGAAGACTCGTCTGTCTAAATAGACATTATGTGTCTGGCAGGGGAAATGTAAATATTTTAGACACAGTTAGATTGCTAAGCAACCAAATTAGGATAGATCTAATATTTAAACCAGGAAGATTTGCTTAGATAGTGTTATTCATCCATCCCATCATTTATTTATGTTCTCAACAATTGTTTATGGAGTCACTATTTTGTTACAGCTTCTAGCCTTAAGGAGGAAATAGTTTAGAGATTTTTACGTGTGAATCTAACTTGGCAATACTACAATTATTGCTCTTCTAGACCTTCCCTAACCCTAATGACCACTGCGCTGATCTGGCACCAAATTGTAACCCCAGACAGAATTTGAGTCACTAATCATGAAAAGTAGATAGCATGATCATAGGATCTTACATTTATATGGCATTTAAAATTTTGATTTCTTTCAAATATATCATCTTATTTAACCCTAATGAAAAGGTTTAGGAGATACATAGAACAGCTATTATTACCCCTGTTTTGCATAGAGGATAAGAGAGGTCTAGAGAAATTATACGACTTGCCCAAGGCCATACAATTTCGAACACTCAAAATCAGGAGAACTTGGGTCCTGGATTCTTAATTTGTCCTTTTCTTTTTAACTCTCCGTGCCATTTGTCACTTGCTCAATTTGCTCTAATACTTAGGACGTGAAAGGCAGGACGTAGACTTTTACTGTCAATAAATAGTAGCCACTGGCCATATGTGGCTATTGAGCACTTGAAATGTGGTTGCTATAGCTAAGGAACTGAGTTTTGATTTTAATTTAATTAATTGAAACAATTTAAAGACATAGTCAGTTTAAGTATTGGAACACTTATAACACATTAACTGCCATGTAAGTTGTATCTAATTCATGCTAGTTTTGAGCCCAGAGCCTCATGAACCTCATGTAATTCACAAGTCTCTTTTCCTTGGGAGCTGCAAGAACTATTTTTCAAGTTGCATATAACTCATGCACAGAAAACAATACAAAATAACAAATTTTTCATTAAATTAGAAGGGATTGTTTTGTTTTTGACGTTTTTATTCTATTTTCGTAATAAGGCAATGTGGCTCCAAGGAAATTTTTTTTTTCTAGTGTGGCAGTCAATGTGTTAAGCATACTTGAAATAACATGGATGTATGAATCTAATTTTTCCAATGATAAATTTTATGATATCTAAATATAGGTCATATATTTTTTGATAAAATCTTAGTGTTAAATTGAGATGTAGGTATAAAACACTCCTCAGATTTAGAAGACATAGCATAAAAAGAAATGTAAAGTCTCTCATTAATAGTTTTTATGTTAATTATATGTTGAGATGATAATATTTGGGCTATATTGTGTTAAATAGAAATATATTATTAAAATCAATTCCCTTTATTTATTTTCCCTTTTTTGGATGTGGCTACTTAGAAAGTATAAAGTTATGTATAGCTTTTAGTAACATTATATTTATCTTGAACAGCACTGACATAATAGGTATATTGGAGTGAACCGAAGCTGCAAAATTCTACTTTTTTTTTTTTTTTTTTTTTGAGACAGAGTCTCACTCTGTTGCCCGGGCTAGAGTGAGTGCCATGGTATCAGCCCAGCTCACAGCATCCTCAAACTCCTGGGCTCAAGCGATCCTTCTGTCTCAGCCTCCCGAGTAGCTGGGACTACAGACATGCGCCACCATGCCCGGCTAATTTTTTCTATATATTTTTAGTTGTCCAACTAATTTCTTTCTATTTTTAGTAGAGACAGGGTCTCACTCTTGCTTAGGCTTGTCTTGACCTCCTGAGCTCAAACGATCCACCTGCCTTGGCCTCCCAGAGAGCTAGGATTACAGGCGTGAGCCACCGCGCCTGGCCAAAATTCTAAAGCCAAGTAAGATACAGTGGGAGATGTAGAACTAGGATTCAGAGCATGGCACTGGGAGCTAGTCAGGCTTGGATGTGAATTCTGGCTCTAGAACCAACTAACTGGGCAAACTACTTGACCTCTCAAAGCTTCTTTCTTTACCTGTTGATGAGGGATAATGTTAATATCTACTTCACTGACTTTTTTGAAAATTCAATGAGTTAATACACATACAGCGCACAGACTAGTATTAGGCATTGTCTAACTACTCATTACTTTGTTAGTAATAATAATTATAACAATACTATGGGCATAAAATGCAAATAGACTCCCCAGCCTTAGTAAATGATGGTATTTTATTTCTGAACTTCATTTTTTTTTTTGAAGTGTTGTCCTCTGTTGTAATTCATTGCACTGGACTGCATGAATCATACCCTGTTTTGTTCTTCCTGACAGTAATGAATAGTAACTGATACAAACCAGCCTGCTAGGTTACTGATGATGTGCCTACAAATGCTCTTTTCCAAGGCAGTTCTTAATTACCTTTTGTGTGTGAAATACCATATGCTATAATCCCTCTAGCTGGAAATCTGCTCTGGGTTACCATGCCATGTTCATTTTTAAACAGTGTCTCTGGTTGACTTCTCCTCTGTAAATCTTAGGAAGAGGTTTGATTCAGTTGTAGTTCCTTATACTTTTTTTTTTTCAATGGGGTGACTTCCTGAATGTCTCTTTCCCATCTCGTTTTCCAATTATTACTTAAGTCAGTGACTCTAGCTGTGCTTGGAGGGGGCTTAAGTACTTGAAGGCATCAGCACTTCTCTGAAGGATGGTGATGAACATACACATGGCTTAAGGTTATAGAGATAGCTCTATTACAGGTTCACGCAAATGCTCTTTTTAGGGTATTGGATGCTAGCATCAAACATAATGGAGTGTTGTAACTTTTAAAAGTCTGGGAAATGCTCGCTTCTTTGAAGTTCAGGTTCTTAGCCTCCTCAACCACCCAGGACACATTTGGAAACATAGGTGGAAGTGAAAAAGGCCTTTGAGTTGACAGGAACACTGTGGTTGCCAAGCACCATCTTTTATCCAGAAGGAGAAGGCAACATTTTCCCAAAAGACTCTAACTTATCCATGAATCTAAAACATGGGTTGGCAACTTTTTCTGTAAAGAGCAGATAGTAGATATTTTAGGCTTCGTGAGGCCATGCAGTCTTGGTCACAACTACTCAACTTGGCTTGTTGCAGAGTGAAAGCAGCCACAGACAATATGGAGAGGAATCCCCATGGCCGTATTCCAATAAGACTTTATTTACAAAACAAGCAGCAGGCTGAATTTGGCCCGTAGGCTGCTGTTTGCCCACCCCTGATCTGAAATATGGTGGCAGATTAGAAGTAGCAGGACAGAAAAAAGACATCTTCACAGTAGACAGAGCCATGTAGAAAGTACACCATCCAGGCTCTTCCATTTCCCAAGGGGGACATCGTCCCGGGAACATCGTGATACAATTGATGATATGACTTCAGATGTGGTAACTGATATTCACAGTGATGGTCCCAAGACCTACAGGAACGATCCAAATATATTCCATATATTCTGATTACAAAGACAGGGAATTAGGGGATGTATTTGAGAGAGTTAAACCACAGATGAAAATAAAGAGGAATTTTGGCACTTAAGGTGGTAAGCATCGGTTATCCAAAAAACTCATGGAATTCTCCGGTTTCTGAAATCTGTGGCTCTTGAAGTGCTACTGTATTTCTATCTTTTGCTCTTTAAGCTGATGAAACCAACTTTTTACATGGATCTTTGAAGAGATTCTCTGTGGGGCCGAGTAGCATATTCAAAATCTGCATTATCCTCCCTGCTCCCTCTTATCTTTTTTTTTAAAGAAATCTGTGCAGAATGGTGCTGACTGCTGAAAAACAGTGTTCTCCTAGGAAAAAGGGTATCTTGGACCACTCTTGCTAAACTTGGAGGGAAAATTGGTTGTTTCTACCTTGAAACCCTGGGAATACATCACTCTACAGTAGTTGGGCTGCTGCTGAGTTGATGCCTTGGAGAATTTTTCCAGTACATTCTCCAGAACTTTTTTCAAGGAAGGAAATTCTGTGACTCCCCCTTCAACAGATTCTAACTCTTTCACCCCTTTGCTCTGACTCATTCTATATTTATCATTATTGATAAGGAACATCAATAATGGCCAGGATTTTTCTGTTTCTTCCTTAGATATAGTTTATATTCAAGTTATAAAATATGAATTTGTAAAGATGCCTTAGACATTTTCTCAGGTTATTTATAAAACCTCTCAGGTTTTAATCATCATGGGTTGACCACGAAGGAAAAGTAATGATGAAATATAATTTTAAAAGTTATCCTGACTTTACCCTTTACAAAAATGTTTATCTAGGAGTTTATTATAACTTTGCAATAATACTGTAAAGTACTGTATAAAGTTAATACTGGGGGCCTCAGAGCTAGACTTTACATGTGCAAATCCAGTGTGATATTGGGTAAATCACTAACCTCTCTAGACATGTTTTTTTATTTGTGATATGCAATCTGTAATTCTATGTTTTTCAGAGTTGTCGAGGGGGATTAAATGAGATGCTATACATGGAGTGCTTAGTACAACATAGAGCTATGTTGATTGTGAACTGCACAACTGTACAGGGCACCAGTCACGTAGACCACAATGCCATGTGGTGGCTCTGACACCAAGTGCCTGAGATGTGAAGCTGTAATTATTACTATTATTAATGAGAAACCTGAAGTACACAAAAGTTATGAAACTTGTCCATGATGGCATACCCCTTCTGTGAAAAACCATCATCATGTGGCAACAACTACTAGGCATACATTTTGCATCAACATTTAATATTTGATTTCAATTGTTGTATTAATAGAATTAATTAAACCAATAATTACTTAGATAAAGCTTGGGCTAGATTTTTGTTTCTCTGTACATTTGATTCTTCTTTGACTTGATTCCAGAGTTTTCTTCAAGATGTCGCTAGCCAGTTTATCCTATGACTGGTGTCATATTATTCTTAGGAAGTTAAAGTTCTGCTCATTCATTCAGTCTTTCATTCAGGAAATGCTATTAAGTACCAGCTTGTGTATGACACTGTGTATAGGCATAGAGGAGATGGAGATGACTAATGTGATTTCTCGAGGGGCCCACAAACTCATGGGGGCCAGACAGGTATGCAGGTCATAAGAGCAGAGTGAGAAATGCCTGGAAGAGTGAGTCATTAATTCACTGATTCACTGTCTTTTTTTTTAAATTTAAGGAGCAGATGCATAATACTGATTATGAACTGATACCACTGATGTAGTAGTGATCAATACTAAGAGCAATGAGATGGTGAATTCCATGTCTCAGCTTGACTAGGCCATGGGACACCAAGATATTCAGTGAAACGTTATCATGGGTATGTCTGAGAGAGTGTTTTTGGATGAGATTAACATCTGACTTGGTAGGCTTAGTCAAGCAGATTGCCCTCCCCAACATAGGCCTCACCCAATCAGTTGAAGGCCTTCATAGAACAAAAGGGCCGACTTTCCCACTAGTAAGAGGGAACTCCTCCTGCCTGATAGCTTGAGCCGGGACATCAGTCCTTTTTTGCTTCTGGACCTGAACTGAAAATTTGGGTCTTTTTTGAGTCTTGAACCTGCTGGATTTTGGACTGGATAAACACATTAGATTTAGGCCTTCAGACTTGTAATGGAACTACACATCAACTCTCCCAGTCTCCAACTAGTCGACTGCAGATCTTGAGCCCATTCCTTATCATATGAGGGGGTCTTCAAAACGTTCATGGAAAATGCATATTATGAAAAAGCTACGTGTGGATTTCAAAATATTTTTGCACCAAAATAAACTTATACTAACTTGTTATAGCATGTCTGATCAGGATCTAGTTTGAGGCACTAAGAAGGATAAGACATCAGTTTGAAAACAATCCCTCTCAGGACAGCATGAATTCTGCAAAAATTGAAGCAAGAACAAACATCAAATTTATGGTAAAGTTTGGGTGGAAGAATGGTAAAATCACTGAGGCTTTATGCAAAGTTTATGGGGACAATACCCTCAAAGAAATCAGTGGTTTACAAATGAATAATTTGATTTAAGAAGGAACTAGAAAATGTTGAAGATTAAGCCTGTGGTGGCAGGCTATCTGCATCAATTTTTGAGGAAAAAATTAATCTTGTTTGTGCTCCAATTGAAGAGGACCAATGAGTAACAGCAGAAAAAATAGCCCACAGCACAGACATCTCAATTGGTTCAGCTTACACAATTCTGACTAAAAAAGTTGAGCAAAGTTTCCACTTGAAGGGTGCAAAATAGTTGCGTCCAGATCAGCTGCAGATATGAGAAGAGTTGTCAATGGAAACTTTTAAAAAGTAAGACCAAGATCCTGAAGTATTCCTTTGAAGAACTGTAGCTAGAGATGAAACGTGGCTTTACCAGTACGATCCTGAAGACAAAGCACAATCAAAGCAATGGCTACCAAGAGGTGGAAGAGGCCAGTCAAAGCACAGGTGGTTGGGTCAAGACCAAAGGTCATGGCAACAGTTTTTTGGGATGTTCAAGACATTTTATTTATTGACTTTCTGGAAGGCCAAAGAATGATAATATCTGCGTATTATGAGAGTGTTTAGAGAAAGTTAGCAAAGCGTTAGCAGAAAAATGCCCAGGAAAGCTTCATCAGAGAGTCCTTCTCCACCACAGCAATGCTCCTGCTCATTCCTTTCATCAAACGGGACATTCTGGGAGATTTTCAAAAAGAAATCATCACACATTCACCTTACAGTTTTAATTTGGCTCCTTCTGACTTCTTTTTGTTCCTTAATCTTAAAAAGTATTTGAAGGGTACCAATTTTTCTTCAGTTACTAATGTAAAAAAGACTGCACTGACAGGATTAAATTCCCAGATGCTCAGTTCTTTAGAGATGAACTAAATAGCTGGTATCGTCACGTATAAGTGTCTTGAACTTGATGGAGCATATGTTGAGAAATAAAGTTTATATTTTTTATTTTTATCTTTAAATTTCATTTTTCCACAAGCTTTTTGAAGTCCCCTCATATATCTCATTCTCTGGAGAACCCTGACTCATACAAGCAGCAAGGCCTGGTCTGTCTTTCCCCTCTTGAAGTCCAGGGCAGGCTTCCTGGACTCGACGACGCTGGAACTCACTCTTGTTGGATAAGTAGAAGGAGGGTGCCAGGCAGACAAGGATGCAGGCAGTTGAGAAGAATCAAGGTGCATTGGATGGGACCAGGGACTTGATGTTAGGCCCCAGCTGGGGATGATCTCCCAGCCACACCATTTACAACCCCTGCCATCTTGTCCAAGCCTGTCTTCATCTCTGAATCTCAACTTCCTCAATTGCCTAAATGAGAAAAATAACCTTCTTTCCATGAACAATCCTGGAGGTTACTGGAGACCTAGATGAGGTAACGCTATGGTTTGGATGGGGTTTGTTTGGCTCTGCTGAGTCTCATGTTGAGATTTGATCCCCATTGTTGAAGGTGGGTCCTGGCAGGATCATGGGAGCAGATCTCTCATGAATGGCTTGGTGCTGTGCTCGCTGTAATGAGCGAGTTCTTACTCTTAGTGCCCGCGAGAACTGGTTGTTGAAAAGAGCTTGGCACCTCCACCTCTCTCTTTCCCTTCCTTTCTCACCATGTGATCTCTGTACACACTGGCTCCCCTTCACCTTCCACCATGAGTGGAAGCTTCCTGAGACCCTCACCAGAAACAGATGCTGATGCCAGGCTTCTTGCACAGCCTGTAGAACTATGAGCCAAAAAAACGTCTTTTCTTTATAAATTACCAGCCTCAGGTATTCCTTTACAGCAACAAATGGACTAAGACAGGCAAGTATGTGAGATTTCTTTAGAAATGGGGAGGAGTAACATTTCTTTAGAAATAGGGAGGAGTAACATACTATACAAAATATAGAAGAGGTGATCATTTTAAGTTATGTTTACACCCTGCAATGAATAGTGTCTTAATTAGGTTATTCTGAAAACCTGAGACAAAGACTTGGTAGGTGTTCCCAGGAAACTAGAGCTGGGAAACAGGGAGAATGCAACAGGGGAAGGAGGAAACATCAACATAAGGGTGTGTAATTGAAGTTGTTTCTTGGGAAGTGGAGGTTCAATTTCACCAGGACTCCTGAGAAGCCAGTAGAATGCCTACCGGAAATGTCAACCTGAGGGATGGGAGGTGGGAGGTGTTTATGTACTGGCTCCTATCCCTCTATTTAAGGGCTAGTGTCTGGATGACAATGGGAAAAAGGCACAATTATCGTGGGAATGTCCGTGGTGTCTGCCTAATATGTGATTTGGTTTTCAGCGTTTAACTCTAACATACCTCTCATTTATAGAGACATACTCTTCTTTTTTCATTTTTTCTCCTCTAACTCTTTTTTTTTTTTTTCCCTCTAACTCTTATTAACAGCATGCCTGCTGGGTAAGAGCCATACAAATTAGTGCTATGACTTTATTAAAAGTAAAAGGCTTTTTTCCCCCTCAGTTTTGGTGTTGCTTCTTTTGAGATAATCTTTCTCATCCCCAAACATTCTCCTAGAATGTTGGGCTGGCTGAGAAATACATTTCCAATCAGAATTGAATCTTCTGTAACAAAATTGTGATTAGATAACCAAACAACTTTTGAGTTCAAGTAATTCCCTTATTAAGTAGGAAACAATACAGCGGTTTTGTGTGGACCGTGCCTAGGATTCTAAATTCTGAAAGTCCTTTGCGGATTTGATAAAGATACACTTTATCATAGTAAAACATGCCAAAAGTCATATAGAATTACACACACACACACACACACACAGACACACGCACACACACTTCCTACTGGGCCTTGCTCATCCAGCAAGCCCAACCTATCAAAAGGATGCTAAAAATAATCTCTCCCGCAAAGAAGTTCTGAAGTGTGACTTCTGATAAAAACACTGTCATAACATAAGACCCTGCTGTCATTTGGTAACTTTTATGTCAATGAAATCTAATTTTCAAATGATCTGATTCGGTTTGTCTCTTTAGCATAGAAGATGACATATTTGCATTTTTAGGATTTAAATTAGAATGCTTCCATTCACAGTTCTGGTCTAGATGTCTTTTTATAGACCAAGGTATTGGTGTCCTCTAGTTTAGTATCTTTGAAAATGACTACAGGAAGGTGGAAAATTTAGGCCAAATGTGTGACCTAATTATTTGAGTTTTCTGGATGTGACAGCTGTTTATGACTTTAGCAGTTTCAACCGAAACAATTAGCCACAAGCCTTCACTCCTAACTCTTCAGCATCCTTGAGTAGGCAGTTATCTCCACTAATTAGCTGAGTGATCTTTGGCAAGCCACTTATAGACGGAAAAATTGAAGGTCAGAGTGGAAAGTGTCAATAGCAACGATTTCCTTGTAGCTGTAAAGCACCTAGCATGGTGCTTTACGGGTAGCGTGTGCTCACTCAGGAAGTATCTTCGAGCATGTGCTGTGTGCCTGGCCCTGTTCCAGAGGCTGAGGTTATAGTGGTGCCTGTGGCAGATGAAAGCTGCAAGTAAAGAAACAAGGAATTCAGGTGGTGATGAGATTTGAGAAGCAGAAGGGTGTTGTAATAGAGAGAGACTGGGTATGACTTATGAGACTGAATATTCAGGGAAGTCTTGCCAAAAAGGGGACATTTGAGCAGAGACAAATGGCAAAAGCTTGTGCCATGGAAATGCCTGTGGGCAGGGTATCTTGGGCAGAGGGAAGACCAACCCCAGATCCTAAGTTAGGCCTGAACTTGGCATCCCTGAGGGAGAGCAAGAAGGCCTGGATTCTTGTGAGCAAGGGGAGAGTCCAGAAGTAGGCAGGGGCTAGATTGTGAGGGTCTAGAGGACATTGGTTTAGATTTTGCTCAAAGTGTAATGGGAAACCATTGTGATATTTTAAACAAAGAATCTGATTTAGGTTTTTATAAGATCCCTCTGGATGCCTTGTGGAGGATATAATCTGGATATAGAGGCAGATGTAGAGGCAGGGAGGCCAGATGGGGGGATGTTTCTGTAGTTTAGACAAAAGCCAATGGACAATAGAACTAGAGCAGAAAGTGGGAAGAACATGGGGTGTGTGTTAGAGGCAGATCAAGAGACAGGACTTGGATGTGGAAATGTATGGAAAGGGAAAATCAAATGTTAGGGATTGCATGTTTGTGTTCCTCCAAATTCATATGTTGAAACCCTAAACTCCAGTGTGATGGTGTTAAGAGGTGGGGTCTTGGGAGGTAATTAGGTTTAGATGAGGTCATGAGGGTGGGGCACCCATCATGGGATCAGTGCCTGTATCAGAAGAGAAAGACACTAGTGCTCGCTCTATCACGTGAAGACACAATGAGAAGACAGCTATCTGCAAACCAGGAAGGGGGCCCTCACTCAGAACCAAATTGGCCAGCACCTTGATCTTGGACTTCCAGCTCCCAGAACTGTGAGAAATAAACTTCTGTTGTTTAAGCCACGCAGACTGCTATTTTTGTTATAGCAGCCCGAGATGACTAAGACATTAAGGATAGCTCCTAGTTTTTTATTTGAGAAATTGGGTAAATAGTAAATAGCAGTGCTGTTTTCTGTGATGGAAGAGACATGGAAGAAGGATCAGGCAGGAAGGGGTTGTAATATATATGTGTAGTGACGCTGTCTCAGTCTGAGTTTCCTCAGAAGATCCTGAGATGAGGACTCGAGTGCAATTAGAGTATTTGGGAGGTGGTCCCAGGAAACACGGGTATGGGACAGGGAAGGTGAGGCAGTGAGGGGAAGGCAGCCAATCCCGGGTACACAATCAAACAAGTTATTAACACCACTAAATGCAACTGGAGCTAATCCCCAGGAGGATTCTGGGAGTCAGTATAGAACACCCACCTCAGTGCTATTCCACCTAGTGACGAGGAAGCTGGGTTTCTTAATCTGTTGACTCCCCGCAGCCATTGACTGAAGGCTGTTCTTGAGGGGAAACAAGTTTCCTGGCACCTCCTGCCTGCTGTGTGTGCAGGTGGAGCGGCCTCTAGTAGCCAGAGGAAGCCCTTAGGCAAGCAGAAGCGGCGTTGGCAGTTGGAGGTATGGCGAGATGGGGATGTAGGCAGCACCTGTCGCGATGCCCAGTAGGCAGACAGACCCAGAGCCGGTGGCTCAGGTGAGAGGCCTGTATGTAGAGAGTATTTAAAGCCATGAGACTAACAAAAAAATAAATAAATACATTGCCTACGGAGAGTTTGTAGATGGAGAAGAGAAAGCTCTTGAGCTTAAACTTTGTGTGTTGTGCCGGCATTTAGAGATGGCCTTGAGAAAAATATCAAGAAATAGCGGCTCTTCAGGTTAGTGGGAAATCAGCCAAATGAGAAGGTTTTTAACATAATGGGAGTGGTCACCTGTGTCAGATGCCGTAGAGCAGCCATCCCCAACCTTTTTGGGCCAGGGACCGTTTTCATGGAAGGCAGTTTTTCCATGGACCAGGGAGGATGGTTTCAGGATGATTCAAGCGCATTACATTTATTGTGCACTTTATTTCTATTGTTATTACATCGGAATATATAATGAAACAATTATACACCTCACCATAGGTTGGGGACCCTGCTGCAGAGAATCTCTGGGGGGAGAAGCACATTAGATGGTGTGGCTCCCTGGTGCCACTCACAGCAGAGACGTGTTATTCATGAGATCCTCAAAGGTCATGCTTAGTTTTTTTCTGTTGAACTCTTCTGGAACCTTATGAAACAGGATTTCCATATTGTGTCCCTGGAAACTCTACAGTTCTTTCCCTTCAATGTCTACTAGAGATTCCATTAATTTTGGCTGAATGTAGTTTGATGAACTTTCCTTCAGAATCCACATTTTTCTTGTAGCAGAGAATTTCTGGACAGTGGTAAGAGAAGATGTCTCAGTAAAATAAATACCCAGTTTGTAACTTGAGGTTGCTAGCAGTAGTTTATATTTGGAAAGCGCGTAGTACTCCTAACAATGGCTATTCTAGAACTTGTATAAGTTGCATAAGATAGTTCTTATGCCAAAGTCTCCCAAAGAATAAAGTGATTTGGGTTTCTTGAACAGTGTTTTCTGCAGAAGCAATGATCCTCCTATGGACTTTTATACTCTTGCATTTTAAAAGCACAGAGCCAGAAATGTTAGGCAATTGAGACTCTACAATATCTAGGGCTGTACACTGGCTTGCCTGTCTGTAGATATCTACCTACAAAATGGGATTCGAGGAAGAACTTCTTTCTCCAAGCCTGCGAGTTTGTTTAGGTCATGTAGGGAAATGTCAATACAGCGGAAGTCAAAGGGTTCATTTAACAGGATCCTTCCCCAGCCCTTCTCAACTTTGCCATGTCAGCAGTATAATAAATGCATATGACTTCCTCTTGGCCTTAGAGAATGTTCCAGGCAGACCATCTAAGATATTTTAATATCTTCTCTTACTTGTATCTTTCATGAAATGTCATTATCACATTCCTCTCTTAAGTTGAGGAAGTGAAGCTAAATGATAATGGTTAAAACTATTTTGTCACTTTTGGGAAACTCTTGTTGAGGTAGCCAAAGTGAGTTACTAAACAATTATTTAAGGATAAGTGCTGAAGTCCTCTGACACTTTCCAGGATTTAATTTTTATCAGTTCAGATTAGAGGAATGTTTTAAACCATTTCTAAGCACTCAGCTCTGACTGATGCTTTTGTTATTTCTTTGGGCATCTGTATTTCCTAAGGATCCAGTATCATCTCTAATGCTTCCATATGTAGGACTTTACCTTCACTTTCATCATGATAAAGATTTGGTTGAAACAGAAGGGTATGTGTGCGTGCATGCACGCATGCATATGTGTGCTCACATGTATGTTACATGCATGTTTTAATGGAAACAAATCAGTTGCATATTGCCCACTGGGCTATATATTATTTTTGTCGGTTCTACAAATCATGTGGATTTAAAATTAAGAATCACAGACCATTCTCAATATTGTGAGTAATGTATGAAGTAAAAACTACCTTCTCTCTAACACCTTCCATGGCTCCCAGCACTTTTTGGACCCTATCCTGTTTCTTGTGCTATTCCTGTGAAGACAATCAATGTACCTCCGGCTGCAAAACCACCTTTGCTCAACCCCTCTACATTCGGCCATGCCATGTTAATTTTTTTTTTCTTTTTTCTTTTTTTTTTTTATTTCTGCCTGTTATGGGGGTACAGATGATTAGGTTACGTATGATGCCCTTACCTTCCCTTCCCCCCAAGTCCGAGCTTCAAGTGTGTCCATTCCCCCGGAGGTACGCATCTCACTCATTGTTTGTGCCATGTTAATTTTTGGAATTTGATGTTCCAAATGGATGGACACAAAAGCTGATGGAGAGAAGGTTGGAGCTCTGTTTAGGCGTGCCGGGGACAGAGAAATGGCTGACTTTTTTTCCATCTGTTCAACCCTTGGGTCATAGAGTTGGGCTGTAGATAGTGAAGGGGGAGTTAAAAATTTCTCTTACCTTCTTTGGAGCTGTCTTCTTTTGGTTCAGAGATCTTGTGTGTGTTTCTAAATCAGTCTCACTTAATGATACGGCAAGAATCAATTCCCCCTGTCTTCGGGTCTTTATTTGTTTTTTTCCCTTATCATTGGTTTACAGTGTTGTAGACACCCTAGGACTTTCGTGGGTGTTTTATTGGGAGGTTTGGAGTATGAGTGTAAATCAGCCCCCATGCAATCTGGAAGACCACAGAAAGAAAGTAACACCTTTCAAGAGGGTATATGATGCTCCATTCTAACTGAGACTCTGCTGCAGAGAACATTGTCTTGGGAAATCAAAATTGAAAAGAGATAAATACTGCATTAACTATAACTTAGCGAGAAACTTTGCACATTGAGACAAAGAACAATTTTCATCTTATAGTTCAACATTATGTTAACTTAAAGGTTGAATCACAGATACATGTCGCTTCTTTCAAATGTTTCTGATTTTTAAGGACTCTCCTGATTGTTCATTCAGATTTTTTTTTTTTTGGTGTCTCTCTATCTGCAGTGTTCCTCATTAAAAGTCAGGATTTGAGAAACGATGGGAGAGTTTAAAAGTTTAAAGTACATTCGAAAGTGCTCAAATATTTCACATTCTGAGTCTTTATTTCTGCCATCTCTGAAGGTGCCTCTAATTGTGGCCCTTTGTTCCGTGGTGGTTTTTTTTGTTGTTCAAAGACTACCCCCCATACACAAAGCCCCTGAGGCCTGCCCCTGGCTTGTGTGGAGAGAGGCTCCCATGCTGGTGATCTGCCAGTGCTCTGGGTAGAACGCGTGATGTGAAATGATCAATCATGAGACCATTTTTGCTGTCATTAAAACCTCTTTGTGAGTGATCGCGGTTCTTTCTTCACATGAGATAAAAATTAAAGACAGGTTGAATAAAAAATAATTGCTGTCCATTTCCAAAGGGGAAAAACGTCTCTGAGGAAAGAAGGGAAGAAACCTTTCTCAAAAAAAGTCAACGTTTCATGGAAAAGCACTTTCATTTCCCTCAGACATTCTGATATGTTAGTTCCCGCCTCCCCTCCAGGATAGGATGAGTTTAAACAAGCCAAGTTTTTAGAGTGTTCCAGTCCAGGTCCTGTTTTCTAGATAATGCAGGCTACTCTGTGTGTCCTTGTGTGGCTGGAACATCTGTACTGGGCGTAGCCTATGCCGTGGAGAAGCCCGGCAAAGGCAGATTCTAGAGTTTTCTCAGCCACAAGAGCTCACAACTCTAGACACTTGTGCACACCATCACATGGCACCCTGTGATCCAGGAGGAGGCCTCAAAATAAAAGGGCTTTGGAGGCCACGTTGGTTCTTTTATAAATTAAGAATTATGAGTAATCGTCTCCTTATAGCTAACATAGTGGCAGAAATTGAGATTGTTTCGGAACCTAATGGCAAAAGAGAGTGAAACAGTTTGATTATGCCCGATTTAAGTGGGCCCTAAATTTTAATTTTTTTTCCATTTAGCCTTAGAGATTTCTGCCATGGGCAAGATTTGTCTTGAAAGGAATGATCTGGCTGGGAGGTGAAGGAGCTGAAGGAAGGAAAGGGTGTCTTCCTAGGTCTCGGGTGATGAATCTCTGAACCTCTGAACCAGTTTTTCGGTCTGTAAAGTGGAAAGGTTGGAGCATGTGACTTTTGCTCTGATCAGCTTTGATGCTAAACGTGATTTCTCAAGGTAAAGTTATCAATAGTTCAAAAGCCACACTCCAGGGAGCCTTCAAACACAATTCAAATCCCTAAAAATAAGTTTTCCTCCATTAAATCTTTGTGTGAATGGTCACTGTCCTTTCTTCACATGAGATAAAATATTAAGTTTTCTTCATTAAGAATTTAAATAAACACATTGAAATAAGATTGGAAAGTAGAAAAATGGAAGCACATGAGCACGTAATCTCCCCACCATAGAACAACTGTTGGTGGCACCTTAATGCATTTCTACTAGGCCTTTTCCTACATGTCAAGTGTCTTATATAGTTGTATTATCTTGTTTATAGATATTTTACATCTTGGGTTTTCTTTTAACATTATAATGATTTTCCATATGTGTGAATATTCTTTCTAATATGCTTTAGGAGTTATTTTTTTAAGGGTTATTCCTTCTTTTTAACAGCTGAGCAGATATGGTTAAGTCTTTCCCTATTGCTGGGAAATTCATCCCGATTTTTACTTTTATAAATGATATTACAGTAAGTGTCTTCATTCCTATGAAATCTGATCTTCCTCCAAGCCAACCTCACTTAGAAAAAAATCTAATTGTTTGGCTGGCTCATGATACAGTGCTCTGGCTTATCCCATGTTGTACAAACTCTGTTTCATCTTTGTGTTTACAATGATGATGTTTGTAAAATGCTTGTGGATTTGTTTGTGCAATTAATTAGATCTGCTGGTCACTTGCAAAAGCTAACTGGCACACTTGGGTAGCAGAGGCTTGAAGTAGAATCACGTTGGAAAAGAGTAATGTGGAATATGAACTCTTGGATTGTAGGGCAGAAGAATGTTTTCCCCAAGGAGGTTTGGCACTGGCTTTCTCTCATTACCACTGTCCTCAGTGGCAGTCTGATGGTCACCCCCTGGGATCCAGGTCCCTAAGTCGTGGTAGAGAAGATAAAAAATGACCAACAGCAGCGTCGCTCATGCCACTCTCCAGCCTGCAACAGTTCCTTGCCATTAATATAACCACTGAAGAGTGTTAAATTTCTTAGTGCTGTGAAAATTGGTATTAAAAGAAGTACTTTAAAAAAGAAATGGGATCTTAAGAGCTATAATAAAAGAATAACCCTTAAAGCAAGTCAATTGGAAAGCATAATGAAGTTGATAGTGGTCTTTTTAGTTTAGTCATGAATTTGTTAGAGAAAAAATGACTTTTCTGAAAACCACCATCTGTGCCATAAGTAGATCCATTAACACTGCTAAAGACACCAAGAAGGTTACGCTCGCTGCCGCGGCGGTTCACCCCCATTGCATTTTAATTTTATTGCATTCCCTGCTCTGGTTTTCCTGAGTCTCGTCCATTTGGCCACACCAGAAGGCTCTCTTACTCCCTGGTGGATTGTGATCTTCAGGGTGAACTTCACCTCCTGAATCAAGAGTCCCCTGTGTTACTCAGACCTCTATATGTTGACAGCCCCGGCCAGTGGCCTGCAGCTTTAACTTCATTTGCTTAACACTGCTGATGTCCAATGCTGTTACACTGGCATCCGAGGGACAAGCCAAAGTTTTTGGGTGGAGGTGTTGTGGCATGTTAAGTTCAGGTTAACCCTAATTTAATATAGCAATATTCTTAACCTCCCACACAAGGAAAAATCTATTTTAAATGTGTTAGACTCTTTAAGTAAATTTTCTTAAGGTAGGAATGTTTTTTTTTGAAATACAAATAATCACCCTTCAATTGATCTATTTTGAGCAACATTTTCAGAATTGAAGTCTATGTCAAACTTCTATGTAGTAGAAGTGCATAGTAGTTGCAAGATAAATATTTATCTTCTTTTCATCATTCTAAATTCTTAAAATTGTAGACTCCATGATGGTATTGTATTTCATTCAATCAACAAATATTGAGCACCTACCATATACTTGGCACCTGCTAGGTGCTGGATATGTGATTCTAGACCGCATGGAAATATTCTCCAGGGATTTCATGTATCTCCTCAATGAAATTTCAAGTTTCTTTTTCTTTTCTTTTTTTTTTTTTTGAGACAGAGTCTCACTTTGTTGCCCGGGCTAGAGTGAGTGCCGTGGCGTCAGCGTAGCTCACAGCAACCTCAGACTCCTGGGCTCAAGCAATCCTACTACCTGAGGCTCCCAAGCAGCCTCCCAAGGGACTACAGGCATGCGCCACCATGCCCGGCTAATTTTTTTTCTATATATTTTTAGCTGTCCAATTAATTTCTTTCTATTTTTGGTAGAGATGGGGTCTCGCTCTTGCTCAGGCTGGTCTCGAACTCCTGAGCTCAAACAATCTGCCCCCCTCGGCCTCCCAGAGTGCTAGGATTACAGGCGTGAGCCACCGCGCCTGGCCAGAAATTTCAAGTTTCTTGAGGACAGAGATCAAGTCCTAACTTCCTTTCTTATCCCCTGAAGGAAGTGAAATCTGTACAGGAAGCACTTAGCAGATGCCAAATGAAAGAATGAAAAAATAATGAAATCATATTAAACTTATATTGCTTAACAAAATTGGCCTATACATGGGATTTGCAATTCTCTTTATGCATGAGAATGGAATATGATGTGTTGCGTTTCTTTGCTTGGCTTAAAGTCCTTTGATGGTAGATGGCAGTGAATGGAAACTAGAGACTGTTTAAAATAAGAAATAAGGGAAAAAACGATCTGTGAAGATAGAAAAGGATCTTAGCAGTTTTTCCTTCCACCTCTTCTACAGATGTGAGAATTGAAGCTTAATGAGTTTGAGGGATTTGCTGAAACAAGCCCAGTGTCTTAGTGGCAGTGGAACCCTGGTTTGGGGATTTTACATTCTTTCCATAATGTCTCATTTTTTATTTAACGCTGGTAATACTACTCATGCCTTAGTTGGGGTTTTTGAGTTATAAGCAACAGAACCTGGCTCTGACAAATATAAGCAACAAAGAACTTCTTGAAAGGATATGGAGTGGTTCACAAAATTCAAAGAAGAGTTGGAGAACCTGACTTCTGAAAGGATTGTCACCAGAATCTCCTTTGCTCTGGAGAACAGGAACCCAAAGGGAAGTCCCCTCTGGGAGCCACCATCAGAAGGAATCAGAACCAAGTGTTTTCAGTCTTCGTGTCACTGTGCTCAAGAGTCAAATTCCAGGGAGAGACCTCTGATTGGTCTAGCTTGAGTCACGTGCCTACACCTTGGGCAAGGGAAGGCGGGACACTCTGATTGACAGTCCCAGTAAGACTGTGCCCATTGGAAGGTTCCAAGTCAAAATCAGGTGCTGTTATCAGAGGAGGAGCATGGAAGCTGAGTAGGCAAAACCTACAGTGCTCCTGTGTAGGAATGATTCTATTTGCTCAAGAAAGCAAGTCTGGCATTACCAGTCTCCAAATGTTTACCACTCATTTATGCCTGTAATTCTATCTCTGAGCCCCTTATTCGCAGCCCACTTCTACTTTACAGAGAAGATAAAGAAATCTCTTCTAAAGGAAGTCCCTTATCACTCCTCTGCTCTACCTCAACATTTCTCCTTCCTTTCAAGTTTCATTCTCTTCTAAGACTTTAACTCTTCACATAACTCTAGGTCCTATATCATCATCCACCTCCTTTGGGGGCCTTGGTGCAAAAATTCCTTCTCTACGACCTTGCACCTCCATGGCCCTGTGGTTTAGGTGGTGTTCCATCCTTACCTCCGGTGGAGCAGGAGACCCCAAGCTCTCTCCTGAATTCCAGCATGTATTTCTAGCATCAAACTAAGGATTTCTGAGGGCTGGAAAGAGAGAGGGTCCAGGAATAACTGAGACCGCAGGAGAAGTCAAAAGATGGGCATATGATGAGCAGATGAGGAGCCAAGCAAAGAGGGCTTGAAACCGCAAGGGAAGGCAACGTAGAGCAATATATCACGGAGAAAATAGTGTGGGATTAGTTGGGGGGGCTTTTGGAGAATCCTTACCAGATTGGTTTAGATTTATTAAATATGGTGGCTTTCACCCTCTGATGATTTAATGTGCCCCTCAGGGTCTGAGATCTCCACCTAGACGACCCACCTTAAACTCAACATGATGAAATATCATCTTCTCTAATTGCCCCATGCTCACATCAGACCTTCCTCTCATTCTGCTTCTCATCATTGCTTGTCCAGCTACAATCAATGGATCTTTCTCTTTGAGCAAAGCTTAGAAAGGTTACAGAAGAGATAAAGCAGAGCAATTATAAAGAACCTACCAGGAGCAACTCATCGAACTTCTATTCTGTCTTGAATATCCACTCTTGAGCACCTTGAGACAAATTCCTCCATCCTGACCCACACACCAGATGAATTACTTTCTCTTGAGCCTTGTGACTTAGCTACTGGCAGCTTATAACCTTGTATTTCCCTTAGTTCTGATTTATCCTGTCTGCAATAATCATAGTCCCCACTAAAGGAAAACTTTGAATGAAACAGCTAATCAACGGGTGACTCATGACTGATGACCTATTCCCAGTATCCATGGCTCCTTTCTAGAAAAATTGGAATTTACTGGATGTGACGCTTTTAGTGCAACCACTGTTATCCCAGTCACCATGACTAAAAATGTATTGCTCAGAGTGTGCTTGGTAACAGAGACCTACTGAATTAGCTAAGTAGCTGGTTTATTGTGAAGATGAATGTGAGTCTCAAAGAAACAAGCAGTTGAACTTCTTGGGAGCTGCAGTATCTTCAAGTGATCTTCTTTCCCTCTGCTTTTTCCTTCTGGTTGCATGTTCTCTCATTGCTGAGGAGTAGATGCTTCATTATTCTCTTTAGCTGGTGCGTGGTTTGGGACTGCTGTGGTCCAGACACTCAGCCCTGATTCTCTCTGAATTTTACATCTCCAACTTGACATCTCTCCTTCAAATGCTTGAGTGAGTCAACTGATGACCTCTGATGCCG
Source organism: Propithecus coquereli (assembly GCF_000956105.1). Taxonomy (NCBI): domain Eukaryota; kingdom Metazoa; phylum Chordata; class Mammalia; order Primates; family Indriidae; genus Propithecus; species Propithecus coquereli. The sequence continues at coordinate 611,485 of NW_012142746.1, forward strand.
GAGATCAGGGTCATCTGGTGTAGTTATGGTCACCTAGGCCGTCCCCTTCTGCAGGGTGGGTGGTGGGGAGCTGTCCAAGGACAGGATTGTGATCAGGTATGCTCCAAACACATCGACTCAAATCCTCCTTCATCAGGATCTTTCTCTTCCTTTACCCCATATGTTGCCGCTGGTTACCAAGTACTGCACTGTAGTCTGAATTAATGATTTTGACTGTGATATACAAAGCCTTGGGTGTATGCCTTCCTTGGCCTAATGCACCTGGCCTTGCAGAGATGGAAGACTTAGCATTTCCAACCCAACGAGAAGAGACTCTCAGGAAGCCTGTGTCTGCCTCTGAGAAGTCGTATTGGAAGCTGATGAAGATACATTGCTGAAACCCGACAGCAAAATACTTAACACAGTTACTAGCTGTGCTAACTGATTTAATGAACAGGGAACATAACAAATGAGTGTGTTTACCAAGTTAACTTCTGAAAATGAATATCTGTAATTAAAGCGGCTCACAACTGACAGACAAACAGGAAATTATTGTTATTATTATACACAAATCATCCTAAAATACCAGCACTTAATAAATGGGGGAAAAAACAAACAATGGCTAAAACTGTCTGCTAAATAAAAAATAATGATGAACACCTGTGGTCTTTTTATAGGACTCCAGTGGAGATTTTTTTTTTCTGAAGACCTAATTATGTTTTTGTAATACTACCATTTCATTATTTCTCTGTAGCATTATTAAAAGAAAATGTCCATATTTTCTCTGTGTAAAAGGTCTGAACATAGATTCAGGCATGGGGTTCTCTAAATGCTGCAGACACTCCAACAGTTCTAGCTACTTATTGGCAAAAAGCATAGGCCTTGACAAGGTGGGATTTTTCTCTTGGATAATTCTGGAGCCTGGCCAGGGGACAGAGGTGACACGGACCCCCTTCAGACAGACTGTCAGCAAGGAACTGAGAGCTGTGTAGCCGAGTGTGTACAAGAGCCAGTTCTGCAGTTAACCCTGGTCTTGAATCTCATCTTCGCCCCTTCCCAGCTGTGTCTCTTTTGGCAAGTTACTGAACAACCCTGTTCCTCAGTTTTCCCATTGGCAAAATGAGGATAATCATGATACATGTCTCATAGGATTGTTGTTGGAACTAATATGTGAATTTATCCTAGTGCTTGGTACATGATAGGTGCCAATAAATGTCAGCTGTTGTTATTTACCTGCAAGTTACCATTCTCCATGTGCCTCCTTTAACCAAGCAGGTCCTAGGAATGAGCAGCAGACTGTCCCAGCCACATAGTCAGGGACTGCTGGCAGCACCCTGAGTGGCCCATGTCTACGGAGTTGAGAGTTTATTTTCTTTACAGCATCAAACACCATTTGAAAGCATCTTGCTTGCTTATTGTCCATCTCCTCTCACTAGAATGTAGGCTTAGAGGAGGAAGAATATTATGGGGCTGACACGTTGCACAACGTAGGAGGAGCTGTTCACTTTGTCATTTTATCCTGTGCTGCTGGGCTGCTGTTCACACAAAATGCAGTGTGCTCGGTACCCCTCAAGGTGTGCAACGTGTGGTCTTAGATGCCCCAGTGGGACCTCAAATTGAGTACAAAATTGACCTTGCCCCTTTCCCAAGCCTTCTCTGCACCATGATTCTCCTTTCTTTTGGTGGCAGCACCATGTGTCCATCATCCCAAGTAGGAACCTTGGATAAGCACCTCAACTTCCTTCTTCCATTTTTCCTTTCCTTGTGACACCTCTCTCCACTTAGAAGCCAGAGTGCTCTATTAAACCTAAATAGATGCAATTTTTGTTAATCATACCTCAGTAAAGCTGGGAAAAAAAGCATCAAAATCCCAAATCAGTTCTCATCGCTTTCCTGCTCGAGGTCTTCCGATGGCTCCCCCATTGCCCACAATAAAACAAGAGTCCTCTGGACTAGGAGTCTGGAGGATTGCTAATTTCTTTTAATTGCCATGGATTATAAAGTGTAGCATCTATAAATAAAAATTTTTTTGTGGCGGAGAAGTGAAAGAAATACTGTTTAGAATCAAGAAATTATTGGGGCTTTAGTGGATCTCTTTCTAGAGACTAAGCTCCCAACGTTGCTAACATGATACGTACGAACCTAAGAGTAATGCCATGGGGAGCCACCTGGGATGTATTTGGGACAGATGACTTTGTGAGCAAGTTTTATATCTCCACGTGTCCCTTGTCATGGAATATGGATATGAATTTAGAGGAAAAAAAGAATTATAGGAAATACAAAATATTCTTAAGTTTTAAGAGTAGAGATGGGTAAGATTAAAGGCAAGAAGGTTGGCCACTCTTGTGTGAAGGTTTCTTCTTTTTCTTAAGGAGAATCCCACGTCCTCAAACCTCATTTCTCCCATGACTTCTTTTCCTTCTAAGCCTTACCCTGGAGTTTAGCTAAATTATATAACACTTGTCTAAGAGATAAGTGTTGAAAAATAGAGGTTCTAGAATTTAAAGAAATTGATTCAGGCTTTGAAGCAGTTGTTCAAAATAATTTTGTGTCTTACTAGAATGGATTGTGGGAAGTTAATTCCTTCTTTTCATTAATTTTTGTCACAACCCTAAGGCAAACAATAAAAATTGTCTATGTGCTATGAAGGGTTCTATATACCCCTTGAGCTCTTACTCCTGAAGAAAAAGGTTAACTAGAAACCATTTCTTCATGTTCTGTGGTCACCCTTGGGCTTTGGTCACACTGCACAAAGAGGAAATTGAAGTTGGGATAACTAAAAGGCAAGAAGCCATCGAGAAGAGGCAGGAGACAGTCCACTGAGTAGCCAGCTGTGGCGTCTTTCAAGCTATTCTTGTTTCTAGATTCAAGGAGAAATTGGAGACATGGTCATAAATATAAGACAAAAGTCAATGACAATACAATGAAAATCTTACCATTGTGCTTATAGAAAGAGCCCCAAGTGCCTGAGCTAAACAAAATAAGGCAGTACTGGACATCCTGGGTCAGACAGTATTGTGTGAAAGTTCTTTCTAAAACGTAGACTGTGCAAGTGAAGTGGGAACCAACATTACACATGGCAAACAGAGTGTTAGGAAGGGTAGGGTAGATCTTAGTGGACTCTATGACCTTGAGCCTAAAAAGAAAGTCAAGGCCACATTGAGTCAAAGAATTTTGAGGCCAAGGATGTCTAGCTAATGAAAGGGGGTACTCTTTGACCCCCCCAAAATTGGAAATGAATGGTTTAGAGTTTTTGAGTCAGTCCATGGAGAAAGATGCCAATAATGCGGCCAGGAATGAATAGCTAAGTACTCTTAGAAGGGAGCCACCAGCATGGTGGCTAAAACCCTGGGCTTTGAAGTCAGATATAAGTTCAGATCTACATAGAACACCGCCACAGTTTCCTCTTTGACAATGGGAATGGTAGTCTTTATCCCATAGGGCTGTTGATCAGATTAAATATCCTAAGATATTAGGAGAGGGAGGTAAGATGGCTGACAAGAGATATCAGTCACCAGATTATCTCAGAAAGAAGGAAAAATTTTCTATAAAAAAACCCCAAAACAACAAAACATAGCCCAGGTGTAATTCTGAGGCAATAGTGCCAGAACCTACCAGAGATTCCACAGGAAGAAGTTGCAGCACAGAACATGAAGGAGCAAGATTTCGGCAGATATCAACCCCGAGGAATTTGGAGCCTGTGGAAAGGGTAAATGGGAGAGTTTGCTTTTCCCTGCCTCACACCACTGGCAGACCACAGGCTCCTGAACTGTTGGAGACCTTCTATGCCCTCACAAGCCGGAAAACTGCTGCCACCAGTGAACTGGGAGATTCTTGAGAACAGGGCGTGGGGCTGCCAGGCTCCTGGGGGTCACTGCCCCTTGCCACAGACCCAAGCTGAGGTGGTGAGCGCCATACTGCTTTTCCAACCATTGTGTGCATTTGTCCTCCCCAGGGAGGCTGAGCCCTCCAGTTCTCTCACTCCTGGTCCCCACACAAACATTTCCCAACTCTTGCCCCAACTGTAGTGGCCACAGGAGGCCAATGGGTCCCCCAGGGGATCTGTGCAATCCCAGAGTTTAGACATTCAGGACAGGCTGCCTTCAGGAGAGAGGAGAGTGCAGCAAGCCAGGGACTCCTCAGGACAAAGGGGACCAGAGTGCCAGCTCTCTTCCATTCAGACTCTTCTCCTCCTGCTTCCCTCCGTCTCTCACAGATGCCAACTCACCCATGTGAGTTGGCACGGGTGCCCCAAGGGAAAATTGAGCCAGAGCTCTCAAGAGTGGCTGCTTCCCCCTGTTGGTGTGCCCACCACACTGAAAATTCCACAGAGAGTGGGGCTCATGCCTTTCCCCTTAAAGACCTGCAGTGGACCAAGTGGTGCTTGAACTGTGAGCTCCCTACTTGCCAACCCTCCCTGGTGCTGCCTGTCTGGCTGCTCCAGTATAGCAGGGCGTACGTCAAAGTAGAGGGACATTAAGCCTGCATGAGCACTCCACGGACAACGCAGGACCACACGCTTCTCCTTGGCATGATCAGAGATCGAACTTGGGGGATCAGAGGACAGTGCTACAGGTCAGATCCCATATCCCCAGGACTCAATCATGTTGCTTGGGGGCACAGAGGGGATATTTGTGAACTAATGTTAGGAGGAGAAGGAGCACATGTGGGCAAAACTAAAAGGAGAGTGCAGTGTGAGTCTGAGCCTCACTGCATTCGTGGAGCACCCCTTCCCCCAAGGAAAGCTACACCTTCAGTTTAGGGTGGGATCCTGGGCAGGGAAACTCCCAGCCTGTGGCACCATTGCTGGTGAGCTCAGCTAGTTTGAGCTGCTGCTTGTGGCAAGATGCTAGAAGGAAATCTGCATGATAAGGGACAATGGAGAAAAGTGAAACTCACTTCCAACAGCCAGACTGTGAATCTCAGACTGTCCCTCCTCCACAAGCAGACTTTTTGGCTTGGTGGGGCCACTTTAGCCCCTCCCTGGTGGCTTTCCCCAGTGGCCTTGGAGCTGATCCTTGATCCCTAGTAAGACAGCTCTTGTGCCCACCTTTGTGCTCGGCTGTGGTGGAGCACAAGAAGTCCCCTGGGGACTTCAGAGCCCCACCCACTGTCTGAGATATCTGAGTGCTTCTCCGAATTGACCAGAGCCAGTCACAGGGCCCCCAAAATACCACTGCAGCTGGCTCTTTCCTGCAAGTACCACCTACTGGCAGGGAGGACAATTTGTGTAGCCCGGTATAGCATTTACTGATTCAATCACAGAGGGTGTGACTGACTCTTACCAAGAAGCATGACCTATTGTCTCAGAGATTAAACTGGGCATCCCAATATAATGCACTCACACTATTAAGAAGACCACAGGGCTGGGGAAAGAAGGGATTTCAAAGACCTCCATCTTCCCTTGTTAACAAGAGACAGAGAATCTGCCCACACAAACAGTAATCCACCTCCATAGCTTACAAATAACTAGCAATTGAGAAAACCACCACCCTAAGGATATCTATAACCAAGGTATCCATCCAGAACCTAGACCCCCATCAAACTACCCACAAGCAAAGCCAAAAGTCCTTACCCAACATATGCTACATGCACACCCTTAAGAGTGAGGAGAAAACAAAAGAAAATCCCAAACAAGAAGCGACAGCTGCTCCAGATGAGAAGGAATCAGCACAAGAACTCTGGAAGTATGAAAAATCAGAGTGAAAGGAACCTCCCAAAGTAGCACACTAGCTCTCTAAAAATGGATCCCAACCAACATGAAAATACTGAAATGACAGATAAAGAATTCCAAATATGGATTGTAAGGAAGCTCAGTGAGATTCAAGAGAAAATGGAAAACCAACTCAAAGAAATCAGAAAAATAATTCAGGAAATGAATGAGAAATTTACTAAAGAGATAAATATATTACAAAAAAACCCAAATAGAACTTCTGGAAATGAAAACTTTATTAAGGGAAATACAAAACACAGTGTAAAGTTTTAAGAATAGACTAGACCAAGCAGAAGAAAGAATTTCAGAGCTTGAAGACAACTCTTTTGAATTAACCCAGTCTGTTAAAAATAAAGAACAAAGAATCAAAAGGAATGAACAAACACTATGAGAACTATGGGATTATGTAAAAACAGCTAAATATAGGAATCATAGGCATCCCTGAGGATGAAGAAGAAAAAACAAAAGGCTGTAAAACATATTTGAGGGAATAATTGAGGAAAACTTCCCTAGTCTTGCTGGAGATTTAGACATCCAGATTCAAAAGGGTCAACGAACACCTAGGAGATTCATTACAAAAAGGATATCTTCAAGGCATAGAGTCATCAGACTGGCCAAAGTCAACATGAAGGAGGAACTCCTACAAGCTGTGTCATGAAATCATCAAATAACTTACAAGGAAAAACCTGTCAGACTAACAGCAGACTTCTCAACAGAAACGTTTCAAACCAGAAAGGAATGGGGTCCTATCTTTTGTCTCCTCAAACAGAATAACTGCCAGCCAAGAATTGTGTATCCTGCAAAACTAAGTTTCATAAATGAAAGAGAAATAAAGTCTTTCCCAGACAAGTAAACTAAGGGAATTTGTCACCACTAGACCAACCCTATAAGAAATTCTTAAAAGTGTTCTGTACATGAAACAGAACAATCAATACCCACCCGTGTAAAAACACCCAAAAGTTAAAACTCTTAGCTCATATAAAACAGTAACATGGGGAGAGAACAAAGCAACTAGGTAACAATCAAAATGACAACCAGAACAATATCTCACATATCAATACTGACATTGAATGTGAATGGTCTTAATGCCCCCACTTAAAAGATGTAGATTGACTGAATGAATTAAAAACATACCCCAAATATATGCTGTCTCCAAGAAACCCATTTAACTCACATAGACTCAAAGTAAAGGGGTGGAAAAAAATATTCCATGTAAATAGAAACCCAAAGTGAGCAGGAGTAGCTTTTCTCTTATCAGATGAAATACATTTTAAGTCAACAATGGCAAAAAAAGACAAAAATGGTCGTTATATGATGATAAAGGGATCAATTCAACAAGAAGATATAACAATCCTAAATATATTAATATATGCACCTAACACAGGAACTCCCAGATTCATAAAGCAAATTCTACTAGATATAAGAAAAGAAATATACAGCAACATCATAATGGCCTGGGTCTTCAACAGTCCACTCACATAACTAGACAGATCATTGAGGCAGAAGATCAACAAAGAAACACTGGATTTTAAATGGGACCCTAGAACAAATGGACCTAACAGATGTTTACGGAACGTTCTACCCCAAAACAGCAGAATATACATTTTCTCATCAGCACATGGAATGTTTTCCAAGATAGATCATATGTTAGGTCACACAACAAGCCTCTGTAAATTTAGAATAATTGAAATCATACCACGTATCTTCTCAGAAAACAACAGTGAAATAAAGCTAGAAATAAATTCCCAGAGGAATTTTCAAAACTACATGAATACATGGAAATTAAACAACCTGCTGCTGAATGATCCTTGGGTTATTGATGAAATCAAAATGGAAATCAAAAAATTTTTCAAATTAGTCATTACTAAGGTGACACAAGCTTCCCAAACCTATGGGATACGGAAAAAGCAATGCTAAGAGGAAAATTCATAGCCTTAAGTGCTTACATCAAAAAGATAGAGAGATCACAAATTAATAACCTAATGTCACAGATCAAAGAATTAGAAAAAGAAGAACAAAACAAAACCCAAAGCTAGCAGAAGGAAAGAAATAACAAAGCTCAGAGCAGAACTAAATGAAATGGAAACCAAAAAAAGATACAAAAGGTCAAGGAAACAAAAGGTTTCTTTGAAAAGATAAACAAAATTGATAGACCAATATCTAGATTAACCAGAAACAGAACAAAAAGGACTCAAATAAGCTGGAACGAGACAAGGGTGCCCGCTGTCACCACTTCTATTCAACATAATACTGGAAGTCCTAGCCAGAGCAACCAGGCAAGAGAAGAAATAAAGGTCATTTGAATCAGGAAAGAGGAAGCCAAATTATCCCTGTTTGCCAATGATGTGATTTTGTGTCTAGAAAACCCCAAAGACTCCATCGAGACACCTAGAATTGATAAATAACTTCAGCAAAGTCTTCAGTTACAAAAGCGATTGTAGACAGATCAGTGGCATTGCTATTTAATAACAGTCAAGCTGAGAATTAAATCAAGAATGCAATACCATTTGCAATAACTGCAATAAATAAATAAATAAATAATAAAATACTTTGGAATATGCTTGATCAAGGAGGTGAAAGATCTCTACAAGGAGAACTACAAAACACTGATGAAAGACGTTATAGATGACACAAACAAATGAGGAAACATCCCATGCTCATGGATTAGAAGAAATCAACACTGTTAAAATGTCCATACTGCCCAAAGTGATTTATAGAGTCAATGCAATGCCCATCAAAATACCAATGTCATTTTTCACAGATCTAGGAAAAATAATCCTAAAGTTCATACAGAACCAAAAAAGACCCCGAATAACCAAAGCAATCCTAAGCAAAAAGAACAAATCTGGAGGCACCATAGTACCTGATTTACTACTTATTATACTACAGTAATCAAAACAGCATGGTACTTGTATAAAGGTAGAGACATAGGCCAATGAACAGAATATAGAAGTCAGAAATAAAACCATATAGCTGTAACCAACTGAATTTTGACAAAGCAGGCAACAATATACACTGGGGAAAGGATGCCCTATTCAATAAATTGTGCTGGGAAAATTGGAAAGCCACATGCAGAAGAATGAAACAGGATCACTATCTCTGGCCATATACAGAAATTAATTCAAGATGGATTAAAGACCAAATGTAAGAGCTGGAACCATAAAAATTATGGAAGAAATCATAGGAAAAACTCTATTAGACATCAGCCCAGGCAAATAATTTATGACTAAGACCCCAAAGGTACATACAGCAACAACAAAAATAAAGAAATGGGGCTTAATTAAATTAAAAAGTTTCTGTACAGCAAAGGAAATAATCAACAGAGTAAATAGACAACCTAGAGAATGGGAGGAAATATTCACAAACCACATCCAACAAAGGGCTAATATCCAGAATCTACAAATAACTTAAACAAATCAGCAAGAAAAAATTTTAAAAACCCATTAAAAAGTGGACAAAAGACATAAACAGAGTATTTTCAAAAGAAGGTATACAAATGGCCAACAGACATATGAAAAATGCTCAACATCACTAATTATCAGGGAAATGAAAATTAAAACCACAATGAGATACCATCTTACCTGTATCAGAATAGCCATTACTAAAAATAAAAATATGGTAGATGTTGGCATGGATGTGATGAGAAAAGAATGCTTATGCACTGTTGGTGGGACTGTAAATTAGTACAACCTCTATGGAAAACGGTATGGAGATTCCTCAAAGAACTAAAAGTAGACCTATCATTCAATCCAGCAATGTCACTACTGGGTATTTACCTAAAGGAAAAGAAATAATTTTATCAAGAAGATGCCTGTACCTGAATGTTTATTGCAGCACAACTGCAAAGATGTGAAATCAACCTAAGTGTCCATCAATTGATGAGTGGATAAAGAAAATGTTGTGTGTATATGTATACCATAGAGTACTAGTCAGCCATAAAAAGGACTGAAATAACATCATTTGTAGCAACTTGGATAGAACTGGAGAACATTATCCTAAGCTAAGTATCTCAGGAATGGGAAAACAAACACCACATACTCTCACTAATAAGTGGGAGCTAAATGATGGGTACACATGGTCATAAAGTGGTGTAAAGGACATTGGAAACTAAGAAGGGGAGGTTAGGACGGGGGTGAGGATAAAAACTTTCGTCACCTGAGACTTTGCTGTGTTTATTTATGAGGTACCATGTACACTAGTCTGGTGATGGGCACCCTTAAAAGCCTTGACTTCAGCATCATACAATTCATCCATGTAACAAGAACATTTGTACCCTTGAATATTTTGAAATAAAAATTATTAAAAAGAAAAAGATATTAGATGGAGAATGCTTAGCATGGTGCTCTCTCAGCACATAGGACTGTTGCTACGTGAGTAGTGGGAAATGGTGGGGAGGTGGGGAGAGATCATACTGATATTGGTGACCCAGCGTTTGGGGTAATTTAGACTCTCAATCCTTTTCTACTTGAAAAGGAGGCTTTCTTTCCTAATTTATTCTGACCTAAAGAATTATACCCTTTTATGTAGACAAAGTGGTATTTAGAGATTTCCAACGTGCCACCTTGATTTTATTGTTTACATAGATGAAAAGTGGCTTTTGTAGATTTTCTTTTTGATATACTATGATCTGTCAACATTTAATAAAAAGACTTATTTTGACCAAGACAGCCTGTCAATTCAGTCAAACGACGAATTTGGCAGATTCTCCCCTCCCTTGACCAGGGTGATGGGCTGTTTGCCAACCTGATCTAATTGACTAAATATTTTGGTATCTCATTGACACAGACTTGAGTGATTTTTTTCTTTGTTATTTGCATGGAAAAAGATACTAAATCTGGAGAAATTGGGCGATCCTGGTGAATTTAAATCATTGCTTTTGTGTTTGCTTTTTAATTTCATCCTTTGAGGGCTTAAGATCCAAAGGGGAGGAGGGGGGACCTAGAAGAAGAGATCAGAAAATGATTCCTGAAGGATACTGGGTAATTAATTATCATGCTCAGGGATTGAGGGCTTTGGAATAGGAACTGTGGGCAGCTTAAAATAACTTGGAGTTTGGCTCTGAGGATGCATCTCCAGGAGATGGGACAACCTACAATGCTGGGAGGAAGCCCTGTTTATCTTCAATTTCTGCACCCATTGCCTTTCTTCCACAAGCGGAGTAGACATTTAAAGTTTTTGGCATCCCAGATTTTATTCTGAATTCTTTAAGAATTAATTCCTTGATTTCCTTTTGGAGAATTATTTGTCTCCAGCTCCATGCAGTCGTGCTTGGGCTTAAATCAGGTTACCATTCCTCCTTCTTTCCTAGTGAAAGGTGGGTCCCTGCTCTCCTGGGGCTTGGGACTTTTGCATTTTAAGAGCAGAAAATGTATTAGGAGCTCATTCATCACAGTGGTGGAGCCATTAAAAGAGGATTATGTTGTTCCTGCTACTTGGGCCCCTAGTTCTGTCCAGCTTGTACTTTTCTGAGCTTGGTTGTCTAGCCTTCCCAACAATTCTTACCTCTTCCTTACATTATTTTGATATATTCCTTTCTAAGTTAGCCAGATTCTATTTCCATGACTTGCAAAGATGAGACAGTCACCATTGATTAACCAGCCAACAGACATTCTCCTCTCCATAGTCTTTGCGCATACATCTGTTTCACACGATAGAAGCTGACTATATACTCACTTTCATGGTATCTTTTGAAGTTAGGTAGGGGAGACTGCATTAGTTTGCTAGGGTTGCGGTAGCAAAGTGCCACAAACTAGGTGGCTTAAACAGAAAGAAGTTATTATCTCACAGTTCTGGAGGCTAGAAGTCCGAAAGCAAGGCGTCAGCATGGTTGGTTCCTTCTGAGGCCATGAGGAAAGGATTTCTTCCAGGCCTCTCTCCTTGGCTTATAGACTGCTGTCACCTCCCTGTGTCTTCATATCATCCTTCCCTCTCTACCTGTCTGTGTCCAGTTTTTCTCTTCATAAAAGCACACCAGTCTTATTGGATTAGAGCCCACCCAAATGACCTCAGTTGAAATTTGTTACCTCTGTAAAGACCTTTTCTCCACATAAGGTTACAGTCTGAGGTACTAAGAATTAAGACTTCAACATACGAATTTTGGGGAGACACCATTGAACTCATGTAACAGTGGCCACGTGACACAATGAGGCATAAGGGGAATGCTGTTTCTGGAGGGATTTTCCCTCTCTGGTTATAGAGACAGTTGTATAAAGAAAGGGCCAGTTCTATCCCTGCTTTGGATGCTGTAATGCTAGGATATAATACCTGGGGTCATGGCAGCCATCTTGTGATGGAGGTTGAAAATCTACATATGGAGGATAGTGGAATAAAAGGATGGAAAAAGGCTGTTATCCACCATGAACGAGGCCAGCACGTTGACCTGTTGAAGAATCAATAGTCAGGAGGAGCCAAGATGGCGGATGAGACAAGCCGCCAGTCAGAAGGTCTCTGCAAAAAAGACGAATTTTAGAAGAAAGAGAGAAAAAATAAACGAGCAGAGAAACATAGATCGGGTGAGGGTCGGAAGGAAGGGTGCCTGAAACTACAGGAGA
>NW_012142746.1:624202-628545 GCF_000956105.1 Propithecus coquereli
CCTGGTAATCTACAATAGCCCAGAAGGGTGATTTACAAATCTTTCCTTGCATCGGAAAGAATCAACACAAGCCAAGGTGCTACCCAGCCCTACTGAATCAGAACTCTGAGGTTAAGGCTCCAAACATATGCATTAGACTGTTCCTCACATGATCATGGTGAAGCCAGCCTTATACCGTATTTGGAAATTATTGACAGTCCAAAGGCAATGGCTAACTTTTACTTATTGGGTCTTAGCTGTAGTAGCAGTGGGCTGGGCATCGTGGAATAGACTAGAGGGATCATTTTAAATCTAGCCCCTTGTTTTTTAGGTGGAGAGGCTGAAGGATAGAGAGGGTGCATGGCTTACCAAAGATGCACAGTTAGTAGTGGCAGAGATGGGGCTAAATCTCTTACCCTCAACCTTTTTTTTGAACTTCTTTTCCATCTTTTAATCTGCTACTAAGCTGTATGCTCATAAATGGCAGGGTGAAATGCTCTCTTCTTTGTATTTCTTCTGCTATCATCAGGTCCAGAACAGAGCAAAACTCTAATATATGTTTGATGGTGAACAAGCTGTACTGAAACCATCTTCTATCTCTATGACTCATCTGCCCAGAAGAGCTCAGTTAGTGGCGAGTGGAGAGTTATGTCCTCTGTACCAAAAGGGGCTCTGACGGGGGCTCGGGAAGATGGGGAAAAGGGGAAGGTTGTGTCTTCCGTGATGTGCAGACTGATTCCTCAGGGGTTTGGGAATTCCCGTCAACGGAAACTCTTCCTTTAGACCTCCTAGTAGCAATACTCCTGCCTAGAACATCATCTTGGCCAAGTTGCTTTTGGTTTAAGGTTACAGAAACCAACTTGAGCTTACTCCAGTAGGAACAGGGATTTATGGAAAGGAAACTGGTATATAGCATGGAGCATATTTCAAGGGCCTCAAGGTGGGCCAAGTCCAGGAATTAGAAACCATTAGGGACTGAGGTGGCCTTTTCTTTTCTCACATCTCTACTCTTCTTTCCCTGCTTCTCCAGCTGCAGAGTCCAAGATGATCATGTCGTAATTCCCAAGACTTCCCGTTCTTCCCAAATTCTTTAATTCTTGGCATAGGCATAGCTTGTCTCTAGCTGTCCCTAGGCCACGATTTCAAGTTTTTTGGAAAGGGAATCTATTTTGCTCAAGTAGGGTCAAGGGTTCGTCTATGGTTGAATTAACTATGGTTAGGGAGCTGCCAGTCACATAATGCCAATGTGAGTGTCGGGGCAGCTGTGATCAAAGTGTAGTTCTTATAGATAGTGTGTGTCTGTGTGTGTGTGTGTGTGTGTGTGTGTGTGTGTAGTATAAGTTGGCAGACTCTTTAAACAGTATCTATAAGGGGTATGTTTGTACACTTTGCTAGGAAAACAAACAACCCCCAAATCTCAATGACTTATGACAATAAACATTTATATCTCCTTTACATGCTGCAATTCTGTGGTTCTGTGCCAGGACTCAGGTGGAAGGTACAACCCTAATTTAGTCAATGCCTTTCTCATCACAAAGAGAAAAGAACAAGAGGCAGAGCCAAACTGTGTACTTGCTCTAAAAGCTTCTCCTTGAATGTGGCTTGGCTCGTGTCTGCTCACAGTTCATCAGCAAAGAAGTCCCACAGCCAAGCCTGAAGATGGGGCAGGAAATGCTTACTGCCTCCAGAAAAACTCTGCAAGCCACTTGCCATAGGGCAGACAGCGGGCCCTTTAACAGGGAAGGATACAAGTAAATGTGAACAATAACATAGTCTGCCACAGCAGGGTTTGATAATGACAATAATAACTGACCTTTAACAAGTGCTTAAAATGTACTAGGCATTAACCTAAGAGCTTTATATGCAAATTATCTCATTTAATTATCCCAATAATCTTATGAGATAACCACTATTATCCTCATTTTACAGACTGGAAAATTGAAGCTTAGAGGGGTTAAACAGCTTGCCCTCTGTTACATAGCCCATAAGGGGGATTGCGAGGATTCAAATTGAGGTGTTCTAGGGAATGCCACCTGTATCAGTTTCCTATAGCTGCCCTAACAAATTCCCACAAGCTTAGTGCCTTAAAAGAACACAAATCTATTACTTCACAGTTCTGTGGGTCAGAGGCCTGATCCAGGCCTCACAGGGCTGAAGTCAAGGTGTCAGCAAGGGATGTGTTCCTTTCTGGAGGTTTTAGGGAGAATGTGTTTCCTCTCCTTTTCCAGCTTCTAGAGGCTGCCTGCATTCCTTGATGCATGGCCCCTTCCTCCGCCTTCAAAGTCAGAGATAGTGCGTTGAGTTCTTCTCACATTGTATCACTCCAACCCGACTTTGGTTGCCATCTCTTCTTCTCTGACTCTTTCTCCCACCTGCCTCCTCCACTTTTAAGGACCCCTGATTATATTGGGCCCACCCAGGTAGTCCAGAATAATCTCTCCATCTCTAAGTCCTTAATCACATCTGCAAAGTCCCTTTTGCCCTGTAAGGTAACATATTTATAGGTTCCTAGGATTAGGGTGTGGACATCTCTGGGGGACCATTATTTTGCCTACCATGCCTCCCTTTTTTACATGTGACCTCCAAGAAACTCCTGAAAAAAGGGCAAAGATGACCATCCCTCCCACTCTCATTTATCCTGGTTTTTCCATAAATCAAGACCAATGATGCTTATGGACCAATTAGGAAGGAGAGAAAATAGTTCAGGGAATAAATTTAGAGTCAAAGTTGATCATCTATTTGTTAGTTGCGAAAGAGAGAGCCTATTGCTGGCTCAAAGTGGAACAACTAAAGAATTTCATTACTAGTGTTCCTGGCATGATGCCATAATTAATATATGGTAACAATATTACTAAGAGCAAAAACATACAATTATGCCATTAAAAATGTCAACATGAAAAGTAAACTTAATAAAAGATAGGCACAGGAACATACATAACAAAGATTATCTTTAATAATGAAATTATTTATGATCAAACATTTTTACTTAATTTCAGTTCAATTCTAAAATAGTCACAGTAATGTCATGATTAAATATTAATGTTAGCAGAAACAACCTAATTGGAAGGTTATTAAAGCTTAAAATTAAGTTTCTTTTTCTTTTCCTAACCAAAAAGTTCTGCCTAGAAGGGCATAAAGGGAATTCCAGTACATGTGTTTTATTAACATTGATTTGCAGAGCTGAGAGAGGGGCTTCGTCAGAAGAGGTTCACTCTGAATTTCTAGGCAACACTTAATAAGTCACTTTCTGTCTCTCCTTTGAGTAACCAGAGGAATGGTTGCTACTCCTGCCTTTCTTGGTGCAAAGCTGGCTGATTGCTTGGGGATATAACAAGTAAGTTACCCCTTGCTGTCTCGCAAACCACCCCAACACTCAAAGGAACAGTTTTGTTGTGTACAATTCTGTGGGTGAGCAATTCGGGCTAGGCTTGTTCTGGTCTCTTGTAGGATCACTTCTGGTTGCTTGACTGGAGCTGGCTGAGTAAAATGGCCTAACTCCCACGTCTGGTGGTTGGTTCTCGCTGTCAACTGGGCCACATATCTCTAGAAGGCTAGTTTGGGTCTTTTTTTTTTTTTTACATTGTGGCTGGGTTCCAAAAACAGCAAGAGAGAGGGTAAACCCCAGTTTGCAATTGCCATTTAACCCTCTCCCTGTGACATGTTTGCTGAAGACCCATTGGCCAAAGGAAATCACATGACCAGGGTGCTAGTCATTGCGGGAAGGAACTATGCATGAATGTAGACACAAGGAGGCATGACTCGCTGGGGGCCATATTGTGTGCAACTCCACATGGGGATTATCTACCACACATTTAGCATTCTTCAGAGGTAAAGGACACAGCAAGGGGAGTATGAATTTTTCACCCCTTTTGTGTCCTAATGGGCTTTTTTGTCCCCAAAGGGGCCACACATATTTCCGTCATTCCCTGTGAAAGTTCCTGGTAGCTTCTTAAATGCTCTGGACAGCAGTGGAGAGCAGCTTTATCATAAGCTGAGACACGTGCAATGCTCATTTCACTTGGCGCTACCCTCCCCTGCACAGTGCCTCTGGAGTCTACGTCATTACTCTACAATGTCAGAGCCCGGATTCGAATTAGATTTTTCTAGAGTTATGTACACGTTTCTGCGCATCTGTGTGCACTCTTATGGATTTTCTCACTGCTTACTCTGTTGATTACCGAGGGAGGATTGTTGAACTCTCCAACCACAATTATGAATTTGTCCACTTCTCTTTTTCATTCCGTCATTTTTTGCTTCATGTAGTTTGAAGTTCTGTTATTGGGCATATACATTCAGGATTGGTAGATCTTGATGATTTACCTTTTTATCATTAGATAATGGATATTGTAATATCTGTAATAATA
>NW_012142746.1:631355-641585 GCF_000956105.1 Propithecus coquereli
GCACGGCACCATGCCCGGCTAATTTTTTCTATTTTTTTGTAAAGATGGGGTCTCGCTCTTGCTCAGGCTATGTTCAAACTCTTGGCCTGAAGCCATCCTCCCACCTCAGCCTCCCAAAGTGCTAGGATTACAGGCATGAACCACCACCCCTGGTCTAGGAACCTCTTAATTTTATCAAATTCCTTCCTCTTTTCTAGAACTCTGTGTTCATATTTATCTTCCAGATGAGAAATAGAAGTTGGACTTTGGAAGCCACCTTGTAACTCTCTCTCTCTGCGGAGTTTGACCACGAGGGTGAATTCCCAGACTAAACTCCCTGCTGCATCTGCATTTGACACCTGGAAGGTCCTCACATGTATCGAAAGGCGTGAAAAGCAAGATCCCACCTTCAGGGGCTTTTTGTGCCTCAACCAAAGCGCTGTACTCCGGCCGGCTCCTCTCAGTCCCATTGCAACAGGAGCCTGAGGAATGCTAATTTCTTTTCTGCATGGTACTTAAAATTCTAACTCTGAGCCAGTCTACATCCCAGCTGGACTAGTTATTAGACTGGTGTTAGTAGCATCTCAGGTTCCACCATATCTCTGTGAACCGTGGTGTATTAATTAGGGTCTCTTACGCTCTTGTTAGTGAGAATTCTAGAGCACGATTAGTATTAATAGCTGCTCTAATTGACAAAAGCACTTTTGTTGCTTCTCTAAAATGCCTTGTCCCTTCCACTCAAAGCCACAACACGTGTATGCGTAATGAGGGGACGGAGGACTGGTGTACTCAGAATGACAGGTTACAGGTCTGGCTTTCAAATTATGACCTGGAGTTAACACTGCCTTTAGCCCCACTCTCTAATCTAGTATTATTATTTGCATGACTGTAACTCTCTGCAAGATCACACAGATGTTCTATAGGACTGATATTTACTTTAAATATCTGTCAAATATCAAGGAGCTAGAAGAGAGGTGAGAATGCAATTTGTGCTTATGAAGAGGTGGGTGGCGAAGGCCAGAGATACTATTTATCATTTGACTTTTGCTCTTTGTTTTATGAATATGAATAGGAATACCACTCCCAGGGAAAACACTATTCATAGGCAAAATGTTAGTAGTAAGCACAGACTTGAGGCTGTAGGAACTCCTGGTTTTCTGTTTTTCACCTTCAGAAATAGTGGTCATTTTCCTTTGTGCCCCAGCTGTATTCAAAGGCTCAATGAAATTGTTTCCTAACCTGCTGTTGTTGAGCGCACGTCTTTTTGCGTGCGGGTAAAGAGAAAGTGAAGAGGGAGAAATGAGAGAGTAAATCATCAGCCTTGTAAAATATGACTTTTTTGGAAACCTTGAATATGGAAAAGCATCTCTAGTTTTTTCCTTAAACATCGCTGATTCTCAGTTTCTAGCTTCTCTTCTCTTCTTGTGTTTCATAGTAGCAGCCCCTGTTTAGAATTTTTTCTTATGCTTGTTGGGCAAAATAAACCCCTTTTCTGGTCCCTGCAGGGTGACACATGGTTAGGTAGAAAGTGAATTGGGCTCAAAATTAGGAGGCTTGACTCTGATCTTGAAAAATAGCTTTCCTTCTCTGGGCCTCAGTTTTCTCATCTGTAAAATGAAGGCATTATTCTGATTTTTAAGCCTACCCTCCACAGTGCCTTGTTTTATGATTTATGTAATAATGCTCTTGAGATAAATATTATACCCCATGTCCTGTCTGAATAAAACATCAGTTCTTGAAAGGAAGGAAGATAGAGAAATTTTGGGGAAATGTATGAGAACTAAAGTCAAGAATGGAGGCTGTAAGATAAAAATTCTGGAAAGTTCTATTGCCCACAAACTGGGATAGAGGATAAAAACACACCAGCAAGGGACAACATTTCATCTGGGGCAGTAATGCTTTTCCACTCCTCTGAACAACCTACCAGCCCAAGGGCTTTTTACTGCGCTAGCAGTGAGTTCACAAGATCTGATCAAACAGACTGCTTTGTGATTTTTAAGACAACCAGTGAAGACCACCGAAGGAAGTGCGAGTCACATCTTAAATGAAGATAGCAGTCCGTAGCAATCCTTACCAAATATCGTTAGCTCTCTGCCTTCCAGGCACGTGGTAGGATTGCACTTCCTGTGTCCCTAACGGTTGGATGGGGCCATGCGACAGTTCAGCTTGACGAGTTGTAAGCGAAAGTAATATTTGTCCTTTTCCAGGCTAGAATATTTCCGTTCCTGGTGCAACAGCATCCAGAGCTTCTTTTCCTCCTAGCACAGTGACTGGCAAGATCTGGGCGGTGGCTGCTCCATCTGCCTGAGTCTCTGAGCAACTGCAATGCACTGAGCTCCTCTACTGATCCGGGATGGACGTGCACTGTGTTATGACATCTGTGGCTTTACGTCCCTGAGCTTTTGGAATTGCTGTCAACCAGAGCAATTCTGGCCTATTCTGGTGGTTATAGTCAGTTTGAGACCTTGTTTGATGTACGAAGCAGAGAGATTGTTCTGGTTACAGATGCATTTGAGATTTTGTGGGAAACAAGTTCATTTTAGGGTGAATAAATCTAGATGCAGTCGAATCTAGTGGTAAAATCAGTTTGTTTGGCCAATGTGACCTCAAAGACCAGTCCGTTGAGGGAGGGACAAACATCTGTGGCTTATACATAAATAACCCATGATGTAACTGCCCGTTTAGGTGAAAGTTAGTGGTTCCAGCTCGTGTCTCTTTAGGGTATGTGGGGTGCATATAGCCCTGATCTGGGATTTGTTCTTTTTCACGGTCTCTTTGGTGATGGGGAAAATGTTTATTTCCTATTATTTGGGCCTAAAAGCTGACCTTTTGGCAAAATGTTGCCAAGAGGACTCTTCTCTGGGAAAACAAAACAAACCACTGGAAGTTGGAGAGTAGAACAGAGACCTTCCCAGCCACTAGCTACGGTTATTTGAGGTTTCCTCACATGTATTCTCACCAGGTGCCAAAGCCGCACTGGCTTTCTTTGGACTTGGAAAAAATGTTACAAAGGGGTTAAGCTTAATATTGGGGTTAAACTTAACGGCATAAGGAAAAAACTTGGTCTAATCCAAATTTTCCTTAAAAATATTTTATAATCCTTAGGAAATACAGAAAATATTCTTTGAGATATGCAGTATCAGACCATAAGTCCAGAACTGCCATGTTCTCCTCTAATGTTGGAATCATAGCCTCTTGAGTTGACTAGATCTTGAATTTCTTGACAAAGAGTAGTTGGCTTATATGTAGAGACCATGTTAAATTAAAAATTCTTTTTTTCCCCCTGAGAAAATTCAGTTGACTTTGTGGAAGCTGCATGTTTGTGGGTGGGGATCCCACCACCCTGCCTACTCCATGTGGCCAACCCTAGTGTAAGAGAAGCTCAGTTTAGTCCCCAATGTGGACTGACTAGCACAAGGAATTTTGAGATTCTTGGCATTGTTCAGTACATTTCTGTTCATCTTAGGGACCCCTTGAGGTCACCGGAGCAACAACCCTAAGGGACTGTTCTGGTGGCAGATTTTCAAAAATTAGCTTGGAGCTCAACTACTTGTTAAGTGAAAGTGATTAAAAACGATTTCAAGTATGCAGTCCATGACTGCTGCAAGTGGCAGATGGTGTGAGCTTGCGCATTATGTCAAGGAATCCATGTACATTTTTGAAACCATTTACAGCTCTTGGTACATATTAATACTCCCAAATGCTGTCATCACAGGAGCCTGGCCAGCTGACCCTTGTCAAATGTGCCATTTCTTTTTCGTTTCCCAAAGGCAACTTCAGTTGCATTTTTTTATCGTCTCTTAGGAGACAGACTCTTGTTCAGAGGTTTTGTTGTGAATTCAAGGCATTCAAAATTACTCTGTAAGATCTCTTGTTTCATCCATGTTCTCATTTGTCTGGGATAGATGTTTGGGCTGGAAGACGTTTATCCCCTCGTTGTTCTGTCTGTTGTGGGGCGATGTTTCCCTCCATGTGGTAATACTTTGGGGAAGACAGAAGCAATGTGGGTTCACAAATTTCAAATCATTGGTCCTATCACAACTGGGGTAGTGGGAAGTGCAAACCTTGCAAACCTTGATAGGCCAGGTGGTCCAAATCAAACTCCCTAATTCTTATGCCTCCATTTGCAAAATGCCTGGGAATAACATAAAAATGTTCCAGCTCGAGTCTGACATCAAGCTCACTTCTTTTTTTTTTTGTTTGAGACAGAGTCTTGCTCTTTTGCCTGGGCTAGAGTGAGTGCCGTGGCCTCAGCCTAGCTCACAGCAACCTCAAACTCCTGGTCTCAAGCAATCCTACTGCCTCAGCCTCCTGAGTAGCTGGAACTACAGGCATGTGCCACCATGCCCGGCTAATTTTTTCTATATATTTTTAGTTGTCCAGCTAATTTCTTTCTATTTTTAGTAGAGACGGGGTCTCACTCTTGCTCAGGCTGGTCTTGAGCTCCTGATCTTGAGCGCTAGGATTACAGGCGTGAGCCACCATGCCCAGCCCAAACTCATTTCTTACTTCCTACAAAGCTGTTTTCCAACCTGCACTTACTCATCGGCTGAACACACTGTTTTCCCTCTTCCCCCTGCCCCTCATGTCTATTACAGGGAGAATTTGGTCTCGGGGTCCTGCCGTAATTCAATGTAAAAGAGAAAAAGTTTTGAGAACTGATGGACATCAGAAGGAAAGCCACTAGCTCCCTGGATTAAAGCTTCATCCCAGATCCTTCAAGCTCAGCGATGGAGGGGAAGCCTCTTTCATAACCTCAACCAACTCTTGTCTCCAAGATTCACCACGCTTTTCTTTTTTTTTTTTCTTTCTCTCTCTCTCCCTTTTTTTTATTTTAGTAGAAACAGGGTCCCACTCTTGTTCAAGCTGGTCTCAAACACCTGACCTCAAGCGATCCTCCTGCCTTGGCCTCCCAGAGTACTAGGATTACAGGCATGAGCCACCTCGCTGGCCCAACTGCGCTTTTCAAGTCAGTCATTAATTATGGCCACCCAGGCCTCAGTGAGCAAAATTCTCCTCTCTTAATGCTCTGCTATGCATAATTTTCATACTTATATTTTAGTACATGAATTCCTGACAGTACAAGAAGACCATGTGGGAACATTTAAGTAGGATGACCTTACTAAAGGTTCAGGTTTAATAACAGGGAAACAGACCGAGAGACAAACAGTGGGCAACTTGAGGAGTGGGCTTATAAGGGTTATCACAGTCATTTTTAGTTAATTCATATTTATTGAGCAGCTAGTATGTTCCAGGCACCATGTTATATGCCATGGATAGAGCAGCGGACAATGGATATGTGGTCCCTACCCTTATGGGGCTTTTAGCATAGAGGGAAGATGTTCAATCTGTGAAAGCTGAGATGCGGAGTGCCTGATTCAGCCCTGCAGACTTCGGGAGGAAAATCACTCTGAAACAAGTAGAAATTGTCTAGGTTTGGTTGCAGATGGTGTGTGTGCATAAAGGCATTGGGCAAGAAAGGGGTGGAGGAGAGAGAGCTCCAGGCAGAGGGAATAGCATAGACAAAGGTCCAGATGTGAACACATGGCCCATTTGGACACATTTCTGTGCAAGGTCGTTCAAGCATAGCATGAGAGGTAGATTAGATTATGGGGAAAGATAGAAGGGGCTGGGTCCCCATGAGTTGCCTTCTGGCCCTCCACCATACTGTTTTCCCCTGCCCTTCTGGAAGTATCTTTGGCAAGTCTAAATCCCCTAGAATGTAGGTGCGAGAGGGCCCATTCTCAGAGAAACAGGAGTGTCCCTTGTGTGGAAAAGGCCTGCCTTACAGATCTGATTTTCTGTTTAAGGAGCCACTTCTCCTCCAGGTGACTGACACTAAGTTTGGCCACCACCCTCAGAGGACATCCATCCCAACTCCAGTCAAGTGAACAAGAAGACTTCAAACCAAATCTGACCACCTGTGCAGGGAAGACTCAGTAAGCACAATTGTTTGCAGACAGTCATTGAGCAGGAGGGTCCTGTGACTTTGAATTCTCAGTTTTGTGGCTTCTAACACGCCCGGTGGCCAGACTGATGTTGTCCCACATGCAAGGAAAAATACGACTTGGAGCCACATTGGGCTGCCCTTACATGTGGCGAACAACACACATATTGGGGAATGACACTAAGGTGTAACTACTCTGTGTCTGAAATGTGGGGACATGGGAGAAGAGAATCAATCCTAGGGGGTGAAGGTGTCTCCTCCACCCAAAGGAAAGGAATGTTCTCATAGTTTATCCTCCTGGAAAATAGCTGATCCTAGTGTAGGAGGTTGAATAATGGTCACCCAAAGATACCAAGTCCAAGTCACCGGAATTTGTAAATGTGACATGATTTGGAAAAAGAGTTTTTGCAGATGTGACTAAGTTAAGGATTTGAGATGAGGAGATTATTCGGCATTATCCAGGTGGGCCCTAAATGCCACCACACTGTCCTTATAAGAGACAGATGCAGAAGAGGAGGCGACGGGAGCGAGGAGGCGGAGGTTGGAGTGATCCAGCATAGCCGAGGAATTCCTGGAGACACCAGAAGCTGGAGAGACGAGGAGCAAAGACTCCCTTGGAACCTTCTGGGAGGAGCCTGGTGCTGCCGACAACTTGGTTTCAGACTTTTTTCCTCCAGACAGTGAGAGAATAAATTTCTGTTGTTTTAAGATATCGAGGGTGTGGGAATTTGTTATGGCAGCCACAGGAAACTAAAACACTGGGGCAGAAAATGAGGAAGACCAGAGAATAAAGGAAGATGTATATGCATGTATGTATGTGTATCACTATGTGTATGTGTGTGCGTGCATGTATGTGCATGTACATATGCACGAGTGCTTGTGTATATGCATATGCATGCATGTGTACACACATGTAGACGTGTGTGCGCGCGCGCGCGTGTGTACATGTATGCATGTGTGTATTTTTGTTAGTGGTAGGAGAATTGGGAGTGGGGCAGGTGCTGGAGCAACGCTTTGGACATGAAGAGAGCCTGTTCCTTCCACAAAGCTAGCGGGGACACCTGGCTCTTGTCTTGGCACAATGTGAATGGCTGATGCTGGCCTTTTTCCTGACCCGGATATCTGACAACCCCACATGTCTTGGGGGAAACGGCTACCTGTGTGTGAATTACACAGGCAGTTTTGCTGCAGGGCTTCCTTGCGTGTGACTGCCTTTCTCATACTTGAAGAGCTGCTGGGCCTGAGCCTAGCAGCAGCCACGGTTGCCATAGCCACGGTTGGGGCACTAGCAGGACATGTGAGATGATAGGCAGTCCCCAGGCATTTCTCTGGACTTCTTGAGCTCTTCAGGTTCTAGCTGTGGGGCCACTTTGGCCGTGGGAAGTGCTCCTGGGTGACCAAGAGCAGAACATGAAGCTTTCACACCTGCAGGGCTACACTTGAATGTGGAAGGTGAAAGGTGGCAGCAGGTAACACCTAGGATGCTGACCACAAGTCAGGTAAGCCACCTTCGGGGCCCCTCATGATATTTGAGGAGAAACCTCCAGGAAAAGACTGGACTTCTGATAACCTAGGCATATGAGAACTTGTATTTTCTATAACTTGAATATTTAAAAAAGATGAAATTTGGCAGGTACCAGGTTCTTGTACCTTTCTCTCTAGCCTTCTAGCACATTTAGAGCTCATTCCCGTGTCTTCTCTCCTCGGGGCCATTTCATTTTAACAGTAGGAGTCTACAGTCTCTGGAAGGGTCTATATAACAACAGAGCAAATTAGTTGTGGATAAGACTGGCCACCAGACGTTGTGAAATGTACCGATGGCTGACTCTTTTGTGACTGTCCTTTGGGACCATGGCGACAAGATGACACGTGGTGGGTGGAAGTCGTATTTTTCTCTGAAGGAAAGGAAGGTTTCTACTGTCAATCATGCAGGGAAGTGACTAATCATGGGGCAGAAAGTGAGGATGCTTTGCACACCACGCTGGCAAGGGGGGTGTGAAGTTATACTGCTCGTCATGGCCAGTACTATTCTAATCGTGTTACCTGGAGCAGGGTCCCATGGGAAATGGATCAAGACAGTCAAATTTAGATGGGGAGCGAGGAGGTAAAAGTCAGCTGGTGCATCGTGAGAGGGTGGAACCTGAGAAATGGAGGCGAATCTTGACTCCAAGGGAAACGCAAGATGGGACAAGACAGGCAAGGCTGACAAATGTAACCATCTTCTCCGTTTTGCCGCAGGCCAGCCCTGGCCACCAGCAGATCAGCACTTGAGCATCTGTTCAGGAGATACCTGTTGGATTATTTGCTACATAACTCACGCTTTCACTAGTCATTTGCAATGACAAGGGAACCTAGCAGCAGCGACTTGTCTGGTTTCACTTGGGAATGGAATGAGGCACAAAGCAAATGGGCCCATTGGAAAAGCAGGTCACCTTTCTTCCTGTGTCCTCTAGGGAGTCCACATCCCCTCCTGAGTGCTCGGGGCCTGCCTTACTCAGAGATGAGCAAGGTGGCTGCCCACGCATTAAGCTTTCAGTCTTAACGAAAAGCCCTACTCTAAGCAAAAATACTTCTCTTTATCTCCAGCTGCCTAGAATTCCCACATTATTTCTATGGGTCGGGCATTACGTTTCCAAGCGTGCCCTATCAAAATGCAAATATGCACAAATTGGTAGTGGGCTAAGGAGTTGTCAGCTACTAACACTGTGCTGGGAATTAGTTTAACCCTCAGTTTCCCCAAATACACCGTGCACACCCCTTCTGGTACAGGAGATGGTTTTGGTGGTACCTGCACTCTTGAATCCAGCATTCTCTTTTGTTTTATATTTTTATTTGTTTAATCACTTTCTTTCTATTTGAGGCAAATGGGCCTATTTATGCATGTTAGGGATATGAAATTTCCTTTAAATAGGCTGGTTTAATTTTTAATAAGGCAACTTGAAGAAAAATATTAAGTATATTATAAGTGTACATGGATGTGAAAAATACCCTGAATGGCTAATACGAGAAACGTGGTTTTAAAAACGTATCTTATGTCTGGATAGAGGGAAAGGCCTCATAATGGGGGTGGGTGAGGCAGAGGGAAGGTTCTGAGCCCTTAGGCTTGGCCAGGACAGGTTTCGGAGGAACTGGGAAGGGGTATGCACGGGAAGGGGACTAATACATCACGGGAACCAGGTGGGCCAGGGGGTGAGGACTCAGTCCTCGCTCTGGCTCTGCCATGACGAGCAACCGAGGTCCTAAGTACCCCTTTGCTTCATCCCCCTTCCATAGTGGAGACCCCAGAGCACTGGGTGGGGTAGAGCAGTGTTTGCACATAGACTTCCTCTCTAGGAATCTAAAATGAAGCATCAGCAGACCATCCCTCTGCATGTCCTCCTGGAAGGGTAACCTGGCAATGCCAGATGACACTAGAGGTTAATGCTGTGGTCAGACATCAGGGAGTGCACAGGCCTCCAAGACTAGGGCTGGAAAATTCCCCAAAGGCTCTGAGATGTGATCAAAGGTATGTATAGGGTGCCTTGGCCTCGGCCATGGCCTGGGAGGACACATGAACTGGCTCTGCCAGTCTTAGAGATTAGGGACTCTGGGTTTTTCAGAATGCCATCCCCTCGGGGACCAGCTGGTGGCTTTAAAGAACAGGTGCAGAGCAGTTTCTCACGGGCTGGATGGTCAGCTCCAGGAGTGTAGACACTGGCTCATCTTGTTACTACAGTCTACCCAAACCTACTGGCATGTCGTTGGATCCCAGGAATGATTTTTCCGAATGAATGACCGAAGAAGGAATGTTCATTGAACTAAGCCCCAGTCAGATGATCTTGAGAAGTTATTTCACCTCTCTGAGTGTCAGTGTTTTCATTCGTAAAGTAAAACCACACTGTCAGCTAAATCATACTATCAGTTCAGTTTGCTTTATAAGGCTTTCGTGAGATCAAATAGGCAGTATTGATAATGATAGCTTATTTGAGTGCTTACCCTGTGCCAGGTATTGCACAGAGAACTTTCATGCCTTAATCTGTCCCACTATCCCTATAAGGGGGGTACCCTCTTCAGGACAACGACATCATTTTCAGGGCCCAGCGCAAAATAAAAATGCAAAGGTCTTTGTTGAGAAATTATGCAAAATGTCAAGGTGGCGACAGCGGAGAACTAAACCAAGTGCAAAGCCCTTCTAAGCCTGGAGTCTTCTGCAATTGCAGAAGTGAAACGTCCATGACACCGGCCCTGATTATTGTCCCTCATTTGCAGATGATTTAACTGAGGTGTAAAGAAGTTATCTTTGCAATTGTAAACTGTGCTGCTAT
>NW_012142746.1:641635-681232 GCF_000956105.1 Propithecus coquereli
CAGATGATCTTGAGAAATTATTTCACCTCTCTGAGTGTCAGTGTTTTCATTCATAAAGTAAAACCACGCTGTCAGCTAAATCATACTATCAGTTCAGTTTGCTTTATAAGGTTTTCGTGAGATCAAATAAGCAGTATTGATAACAATGGTTTATTTGAGTGCTTACCCTGTGTGAGGTATTGCACAAAGAACTTTCATGCCTTAATCTGTCCCACTATCCCTATAAGAGGGGGTACCCTCTTCAGGACAACGACATCATTTGCAGGGCCCAGTGCAAAATAAAAATACAAAGGTCTTTGTTGAGAAATTATGAAGAACGTCAAGGTGGCGACAGCGGAGAACTAACCAAGTGCAAAGCCCTTCTAGCCTGGAGTCTTCTGCAACTGCAGAGGTGAAACATCCATGACACCGGCCCTGATTATTGTCCCTCATTTGCAGATGATTTAACTGAGGTGTAAAGAAGTTATCTTTGCAATTGTAAACTGTGCTGCTATAAACATTTGAGTGCACATGTCTTTATTATAGAATGTCTTTTGTTCCTTTGGGTAGATGCCTGGTAGTGGGATTGCTCGATGAGATGGTATTTCTATTTTTAGCTCTTTGAGGTATCTCCAAATTACTTTCCACAGGGGTTAAAAACAACCCAAGTACCCACCAATACATGAGTGGATTAATCAAATGTGGTATATGTATGCCATGGAATACTGCTCAACTACAAAAAACAATGGTGAACTAGCACCTCTTCTATTATTCTGGATAGAGATTGAGCCCATCCTTCGAAGTGAGGTATCACAAGGATGGAAAAACATGTACCACATGTACTTGCCATCAAACTGGTACTAACTGACCAACACTAAGGTGCTCACATGGTAGTAATACTCACTGGGTGCCGATCAGGTAGGGGGTGGGAGGGTAGAGTGGGTGGGGTGGGTAAACCTACAGCTAATGGAGACGGGGCGTACTGTATGTGGGAAGGACACACTTGTGGCCCTGGCTTGAGCAAGACAAATGCATTTCATGTAACCAAAATGTTTGTACCCCCATAATATCCTGAATTAAAAAAATAAAATAAAATTAAATTAAACTAAAAGAGGTACAAATAAAGAAAAAGAAGTTCACCCTCCTATAAGGCCACTGGCTACTAAGAGGCACAGGCAGGATCCATATGCGAATCAAGAGCCCGTGTTCATTGCCATTAGCCTGTAACACCTTTCTAGGAAGACGATGTATGCAGAAAAAAGTGCTGCATACACGTGGAGTGTTATTTTCTTTTTCACCGAGGAGGCGGGGGTAGTCTTATGAGTGAAGACCGAAAAAGAAGCCACAGAAATGAACAAATTTCTGAAAACTGCTTCCTCCCAGAAGCATTAGCTGTCACCAGCAGGCCGGGCCTGGAGAGATGCCTCACTCTCACACAAAGCACTCTCTTTTCCACTGTCTTCCACCCTCATTTAGGGATCATAAACATTGCGACAGCCACTGATTGGTTTGGGGCCATCAACATGAGTTTGCAAAAGAGGAGGTCATGCCTGATCAGCATGATTAATATCGCATATGAAGTGCGTCCAAGCCACGTGCAGCAAGGAAGACGCTAGAACCGCCTGGACCCTGCAGAGGCTCCTGGTATGGGAGGCAGGCAAAGCAACAGAGATGAAATTGGGAGCTGCCAGTGAAATATTGACCCGGACGGCAAACCAGTTTGTCAAAGGCTCCTGTGAGTCTAGAGACAGAAGCCCTGATGTGCCCCCTCCCAGAGAATTCTTTAGGGTCTCTTACCTGCCAGCTCCCCCGGGAACTGAGCCTTGGCCTGGGGCTCTCCCTGAAGGCCTGGCTTCTGTGCTGACACCTCAACCCCTCACTTTGACCTCTGACTTGGGAAAGACGGACACTGTCTTTAGGAAAACCAAATCCCAAGTACAGCTACAGCAAATTTTAGAATTTAACCCTTACGAGATGTACGCCAAGACCTCTTTTTAATTCTCCTGAAAACAAACAACTCCATTAACCCAAATTAAGGCCATAGAGGTTTCATATAACAACCGAACGGAGCTGACCCTACAGGCAAACAGTGTGTTTCAGCACTCTCCACCTCTCCCCGTTCACCGCCAGGGATTCGATAGCTATCTTGAAGGCAGAGGAGGTGGAATAGTCAGACACCTGCATCTAGACCAGGAAGCAGTAAACTTTTTTGGTAAAGGGCCAGATAAATAAATATTTTAGGATTCATCGGCCATATGGCCTCTGTTGCAACCACTCAACTCTGCTGTTGCGGTGTGAAAGCAGCCGTGGACAAAACGTAAATGAATGAGGGTGTCTGTATTCCAACAAATCTGTTTATAAAAATGGGCGGCTGGTGGATTTGGCCCGTGGGCCATAGTTTGTTGACCTTGACATGGACTCTCCTTTTGTAGGTCTCGAACTTGAACGTCCCTGGGGATTACTATGGATAAGTTTATAGAGACAACAGTGATTTAAATGGGTTTCTAAAGATGATTTTGATTATACGTAATTTTGCAAAACACTTGTTTCCAACCCTGGCCTAACATCTCTTCTGTGTGATTTTTTTTTTCTTTTTAAATGTCTGAGAGCATCAAATTTGTAAAAAGGCAAATTTGGTCGCAGAGAGGTTGGGTAATTTGGGCGTCATATCAGTCCGTTGTTTAGAATTGCCTCTCACAAACATCTAGCATGGACTGATCTAGAAATAACTTATCTTTCAGGACAGTCCTTGTGCTTCACCCACATACTGCTCAGCGATGTACTCAATAGAGGCTTTTCTGATGATTATGATATGATTAGGAGGAAGGAACAAGAAGGGCCTCTACTGGGTGGGGGTGGGAGGCACAAAAGGCAGTCTCAGCGCCTACTCCCCAGTTAGTTCCTGTCCTCTCTCCAGCTGCCTTCTTCCCCACCTCCCTGCAATATAAATCCTTTGAAATATCATAATGCTTTCAGCAGACCTGGGCATTTTTATTAGATGTCAAGATAATATTTGGCCCAAGTCACAGGACTCACATTTCTTGACAAAGTATGATGTCACTTACAAGTTCATGTTCTTGACATTGTTTCAAAAGTCCTGTTAGAAAAGCCAAGTGTGTTTTTATGGCTCTCCCTGCAGGGAAGCAGCCATGGTAATGCATGGCCATATCAATTAGAAGTGGATTAATTAAGCAATAAGACAGGAGCAGCGGTGCATTTCGGAGAGGTTATTGCACGGCTCATAGAGTGCTGCTGAGGCATCCAGCCAAGAGCCGAGTGACTGCCACTGGCCAAGGCATTTCAGCCATCCAAGACATGTAACGCTCTCCCCGAAACCGGATCCTCTGCCATTCATTTCCACCGTGAGAAATAAAAAGACCCTCTTATTCACTAGGTGTTATTAGGCATGGGCAAATTGACAGCCATTTCATTATTTCATAATTATGATTAATGGCTTTCCCAATGAAGTCATCGTCCGCCATCCCAAAGCCAATTGGTCCCTTCTGGGACTGTGTCACCAAGTCATGGTTAATGTTCCTAGAAGCATGGAGCACATAGAGTTTCACAAACCCTGGGGAGGGAGCATGGGTCCTAATTGCCTTTGGAGACTGTTTGCACAGGAAGGAGGCCTCTTCTTGGGGAAAGTAATCTCTAAAGAGGCCAGAGGGGTGGGGGGGTGATATATGAAGTTGGGGATGGGAGTGGCGGTGGCAAGAAGAGACAGGTAACTGCCAATAGTATTTGAATCATGCTTTGGTCCCTGCTAAGCACATTCACATGGGTTTTTCATCTGAGCTCCTTAATAATCCTTATAAGTGAATGTGGTTCTGTAACTGAAGATGATAAAACAGATTTGGAAAGTTTGGGCAACTGGCTTGAGGTCACAGAGCTATTAAGTTGCAGAGATGTCATGCCAGCTCAGGGCTGTAGACTTGTGTCCATCTCGTTCTGGGCAGAACCTGGACCATGGGTGATACCCATGGGTTGCTGGGCAAATTCGCTCATCTGATTAACAGGAAATCACTGGATACTTTTTTTGGTATTAGGCATTCCAGAAACACAAAGATGCATAATCAGATTACAGATACTGTTGTGGACTGAGTTGTGTCCCCTCCAAAATTCGTAAGTCCTATTCCAGGTCCTTTAAACAGGTGATTAAGGTAACATGAGGTCATATTGGTGGAGCCTAATCCAATATGACTGGTATCCTTATAAGAAGAGGAAATGAGGACACAGACACCACAGGAGGAAGAACATGTCGAGACACAGGGAGAAGACTGTCACCTACAATCCAAGGAGAGAAGCCTCAGAAGGCACCAACCCTGCTGACACCTTAATCTTGGACTTGTAGCCTTCAGAACTGTGAGAAAATACATTTCTGTGGTTTGAGCCACCCAGTCTGTGGCACTTTGTTACCACAGCCCTGGCAAACTAACACGGATAGAAAGGCAGCATAACCTGACATGGAATGTGATCAGAGCTAGAAGAAGGAGCAGATAAAACCGATGAAATAAAATAAAAAAACCAATGTTTGGGTGGGCATTAGGGCAATACGTATCTAATTTTAAATGTTCATACAGTTTCACCCAGATATTCCACATTTAGAAATGTATTCTATATAATAGGATAAGTCTGTGTAGATGAATTTAAAATGATGAGTTCAGGATCATAGAAAATTGGAAAACTGTCTAAATTTTATCTTGCAAAACTATCTTAATTTATCTTTTCCAAAGTATGGTACATTGATGCCATGGAATATAATGAGTTGTTGGAAAAGGACGTGGTGGCTCCAAAAGTATGGACAGGAAATTTGTCTACAATACATGAAGTAAAAACAAAGTAGATTGTTTAGGTAAAGATTCCACTCATATGTACTTACATTGATAAAACATCTAGAAGAATGCAAACCAAAGTGTTAACAAGACCTTCTCTGGGTGGGTATCCTTAGAGGGGCACTTTGACTTTCTACTTGATGTGAGTTTGGAAGAGAGAAAGACTGGCTCCGATAGGAAGATCAGCTTTCTAAACCTCATCAGTAAATCATGTTCTGAGAATTGTATGAATGCCGAAGTGTTTGGGAAACTAAAACAAAGAATATATAGCCAACACTCACTGAGTGCTGTTCTATGTGCTTTACATGAAATAACTCAGCTAATCCTCCCTAAGACCCTATGAATTAGTTACTGATATAAACTTCAATTTACAGATCAGGAAACTGAGGTAGGCCCAGAGAGGGTATGTGCATAAGTTGCCCAAGATCACATAGCTAGTAAGTGCCTAAAGCGAGATTCGAACCCAGGTAATCTGATTCTAGGATTTGTTACTGCAGTCAATAAGGTGTACTTCCTTTAAGGGAATTTTATTATTTAACGTGTATTTATCCTGGGTGCAGGATGAAGATAGCGATGGTGATGATGATGATAGCAGCTTCCATTTATGGTACATTTTTATATGCCGGGCCATATGTCCTTTGCATATATTAACTCATTTAATCATAATAATTCTAAGAAGTATCATTAAAACTCCCATTTATCAAATGAGAAAGATGAGGCTCAGAGACATTAAGTAACTTATCAAAGGTGACACAATTGCTAAGAAGTGAAACTGGGACACAGATCCAGTCCTGGTTCTTAACCACTATGCTTACGGTGTCCTAGGGAGCTGGGCAGCTTCAGCAACGCTATGACTCTCCTCGATATTTATATTACATGAAAATCAGGTTTGACTGATATCAGTGGCAGTTTGAAGGCTGAATCAGGGCCAGCTGTAGGCTTTAATCGGAGCCACTGACTTCTCCCTGTTCTCTGGGTCACGCATTTCTTAGACCTTGCCCCTAAACAGGCACCCTGCAGGCCAGAAGGGGCAGGATGTCTCAGCAGAAACCAGTGTAGACGAAGGACCCATGACCAGAAGTGCTGTGGAACCTCTAGGGCTTTGGACCAATCTGGAGTGGCTGAACAGAGAGCTCCAATAATGACAGATCCACTTACCTGACTGTGGGGCTGAGGGCTTGGAGTTAAATTTAAGTTGATTTAAAGAAAATATGAATAAATTAGAATAAAGCAATTACCAATTCTAAAGCAATTAGAATAAATAGAATAAAAGCAAATAGATTAAAACCATTTCTCTAGCTTGCGAGCATTTTGTGGCCTAAGATTCACACCCATTACATGCAACCCATTTGCCGTTTCCCAGATACTGTTCTCTTCGCCCCGTCTCTGGGGCTTTGTTCATGCTGTTCCCCTCACAGAGTAGCCCTCTGTGCCCTTTCTACTTTCAGAATCCAAGTTCTTCTTCCTAGAGCCTGCTCAGATCTCAAGAGTCCTTAGCGACGCCAAAGGAGAACCTACTTCTCTCTCTGTGTTCACACTCACCCTTAAACATCTCGGGACTTTGATCACAGCCTTTACCACCCTTGAACTTGTAGCATCCTGATGTGGATAAGTCATTCCCAACCACTCCCTCCATGTGCAAAAGTATGACCCGCAGGAGGAGAGTATCATTCATTCACTCCTTATGTTCTTATCTGATTTAAAATGAAGGCGAATCTTTCATTCCCAGAGTCTGCTGGCAGCTCTGTTTTCCTTCTTACTCCGGTCCCTAGACTTATTTTCTTCTTAATAATAATAGTTGGTATTTACGGGGCACTTCACTTGCTATGTACGTACCACCACGGTGCTAAGTGCCTTCACGCATGCTGTCACTCCTCAAAACAGCCCTCGCTGTGGATAGCACCATCATGCCCATTTTATGAATGAGAACACTGAGGCTGTCATATAGGAGGCAATCAATAAAATGTGTGTGGAATAAATGGTGAGCTTGTGCAAGGTCACATTTTCTAGAATGTAGTAGAACTGGGATAGGAAGCCAGCTTAGCCTTCATCCCTGCACTTTCTTTCCTCTTTGCAGGGCCAGGTATATAATTGGCATGGCCCAGCGCAAAATAAAAATGTGGGATACCTTGTTAAAAAAATTAAGAATTTCAAGACAGCCACAGCAGAACATTCAACCAAGTGCAGAGCCTTTTAAAGTGTGAGGCTCTGTGTGACTGCAGAGGTCACATGCCCTTCCTAGTAGGTCACCACTGCCCCTTCTCTCCCCATGGAACTGAGCCCAAACCCTCCAGCCCACCTTGAGCTTGCATCTCCTGTTTGACTTTCAATCCTCTGAATCTTTTGCTGCCTTTTGTGTTCTAGCTGCAGGTACTTGGAATGTGGGCAGGAGTTAGAAAGAGAGCTTGCATTGCGGGCTCGAGGTGGGGTGAGAGACGGCAGCCGAAACGCAGGGTGGCCAGGACTTGTTGTGGGGTATGGAAGGTGTGCTGGGTTGAGGGATGATTTAGCACATGGCCAGAATGAAGTTGCTCGTGACTTCGATTTAGCAGAGAGAGAAGAGACGGGCTAGCATCACAATGCTAAATTGCAGTTGCCGCCTACGAGCATTCACTGAATGCCCAACACTGGGCCAAGATCTTTATATACCTTTCCCCTCCATTTAATTCTCAGGAAAATCCTATGGGGCAAATAATATTAATGTACCTTTTTTACAGATGAGTAAAGTGAGTCTAACGTACCTGAAGAACTTGCCTAATCTTGTATGTGCCCAAGCTAGGATGGAAGCTCAGGTCTCTGTGATCAACTCCAAAGTTCCTGCTCTTATATATTGTTCTTTTATAATCTTTTTCTCCCACGTAGTTTGAGTAGTGTACTTGTAAAAGGCAGGATTTGGGTGGGGAAAACGTTGAGCTGTTGGCTGCTGATGAGAGTTGTCTATTTTCCCCTCCTCTTTCTCCCCATTGGCCTTGGGGAACTCTAAATAGCTCCTCTCCCCGCTTCCCCTAATGAGCTGGTTTAAAATAGCTTCTCCTGCGTGGCAACATGGCTCCCGGTCATGGGTCTGGTGGTGGGGAAGTTATCTAATCCGGTTAGAAAGCTGTTTCTCCCTTGCTGTTTTGTCAGGAAGGTGATACCTGAGTCCAAAGCTGAGTAATTAAAAACCCTCTTAACACCACTTGAAATTGAGAGCCTCATATGCAGCCTGCGGAGTCTTCAGTCCTCTGGGCTTAGGGTAATGATTGTCTTTTAATACCAGTCTCAGTTGTCGTTTGAACCTCATGAGAAGCAAATAGAATAAAAGCAAGAAAATCTTAAAAAAAAAAAAAAAAGCAACGACACAAACCTACAAAAAAATTTATGCCCTGTAATTGTTTCACATAATTTTGTATCCCCCCCCCGTCACTCTTTGAACTTAAAAAGCAAATCCCAAACCCCAAATGGCATATACTCTTTGGGATAGTAGCTTGGCTTCAAGTCACCATGCATTTTTTTTTCTTGTGTAACAAAATCTCACATTGACCAAAATAGCTTACAGTTAATTACATTTCACTGGGAGTTCATATTGACTTTTCATGTCTACATTAGCAAATTATGATGAATTTTACACACCTGAGTAGTAATATGCCTTTTCAGAGCACTGCAAAGTCTTGGGCTACCCCCGATGGGCTCCCTTTTTCCTGGAAGTGAGGAGATCTGGGCAGGAATTGGGGTTGGGCTGGGGAAACGAGGTTCATCCTTTCTTCTTCAGGGGACATTCATCTTACTCGGCTACTTTAGAGCAAGTGCAGACCACTCCCTGGTGAGAGTGGCTGCGAATGATAAATTCTTCCTAAACGGTTTCCTTTTCTCCTTTCTTGCTTCTCCTCTTCTTCCCTACTCAAGTCAAAATCTTCATCTTCATCACCATCATCATCACCATCATCAATAGCAAACCATTCTTCAGTATTTGCCAATAGCCAAGCACAGCGCTAAATACTGTATATATATTTTTTTTACTTACAACATCTCACTTAGGCTTTGCGACACCCTGTGAAGTAGGTATTACTTTTATTTTGTAGGTGAGGAAACTGAAGCTGGGAGAGGTCAAGAAACGTGCTCAAGGTCACACAACTAGTAAGTGGCAGAAGTGTGATGTGCACCTGCGTCTTCAAGCTCTAAGGCATGCTATTTTAACCACGGAGGTACACTCATTCCAAAGAGGCAGCCCAGAGGGAAAGAGTTCCATGGATGCTTACGGAATACAGTCATGGGTGGTTCCAGCTCTTCTGTTCTGTAACCTCACCCTCTATCCCAAGCCCTGGTGGCCAGACAACAGCCTGAGCAGACCCTTTCTAAAGAATGTCCACTGTAGCTTTGTATAAAATAGGAAACAGTGAAAAATTACCTCATTTTTCATCAGCAAGGTAACAGAGCAATGGCGGAGGGTGCCTGCCCACAGCGGAATACTCCTCACCCACTGAAGAGAACGTCCTCACCGACAGTGGACTGAGAAATCAGTCAACAGGTTAAGGGACTTTTCTCAGATCATGCCTGTGCCTTTCCTGGGCTCCCAGCCCTGGCCTTCCTACCTCCTCCCTGCAATGCCCAGCAGGTTTAAGTGTCATAGGGTTAGATAGCAAGAACCCCAACGTTCCCGCTACTGTGATCAACACTAAGGGAAAATGAGAGGCTCAGTGGCTACAGGTTAAGGACTGATTTGGCCTCAGCTCCACCTGGGTTCAAATCTTGAGCTGGCAAAGCCCTCCAACTTTCCACGCCCTCCCAGTGTGGTACCTACTAAAGCAGGAGTGGTGGCTTCATGGTGGTCTGGGGGATAGGCTTTCCCTAGCCCCCTCCACCTCCTCTGGCTGGCGCAGAGCAGTGGCGTGAAGCCTGAGTATCCGAAAGCCACCGAGACCACTAGGCTGGGAGAATCCTGCAACGCAAACAGGAGAGGACACAGCCGTGACCACCGGGGATTATGATCAGCACCAGATGGTGACCTCTCAGTGGATGTCAGCACGCATGTCCAAGTGTCCCTCTTCCCTATTGACTTGGCTCTACATTAATTGCCCCAAACAAAGAAGACCATGAAAATAAAGGGAAACCCCAAACTCCCGAAGTGGAGTCTTCAACTAGAAATCCTATTCAGTTATAGAAAAATAACATTAAATTTCTTGTGACTCAGTGGCCTGAGATTCCTCGCCACTACAATGATCATGTTTCCAAGTTGGCTTGATGTGGTATATTCTTGGGATGGTTCACCCTAAAAAGAACCCAGTAGCCTCTAATGGTTTCTGCAACAGGTGGGGTGGTGACAATTCCTCCCATCCCGTGGAAGACTTGCATCGGCACCCTGAGAAGGGGTGGCTGATGATTCCGAGGAAACTGGGTGGCTTTATTAATCATAACCACAAACTGAAGGCTGTATGTTTTCTCTAGGAGTGGAGTGAGAGATTGCCTTGTCTCCTGCTGCTCCCACGGTATAATCAAGGCATCAAGCTAAATTAAAGGAAATGCCATCTTCCCGTGACAGCAGGTGCAAAATTACCTCTAATTATGAATTTGCTAGGTACAACAGTGACTCTGCGTGGATTATAACATTGCATTCATTAAAACAACCATTGAGGGTCTCACTTACCTTGACATGCGTACGGGATCTCGCAATCCAATAGTGAGTTCATTTCAAATCGTCCACTGTGCTCTCGAAGAACTGCACTGGTCTGACAATTTGTGACCCGAGACCTTTGTTTAAAGTATAAATTTCTGAGTAAGGAATGCGGTGTCTGAGTCCCAGATTTACTATGGATTGGTGTGTGACTCGAAGAAGTTGGTTAAGCTTTTCAGGGCTCAGTTTCATCATCTATAAAAGGAGGGGGCAGAACTGTGCATTCTTTAAGGCAGAACTTCTCAAACTTTGATGTGCTACACCAAGTGTGGGCCACAAACCAGGAGCAGACGGATCTGGGAGCTTGTTGGAAATGCAGCTGTATATTATAATAGTAGGCGATATTAATTGGGTACTTCCTCTGTGTTAGGCATTGTGCAAATACTCTCCATATATTGCCTCATTTAATTCTCATAAGAATCCTACAGAGGGGATACTGTTAATATCATCCACATTTGATAGATGGTGAAACCAAGGATCATGGATTTAGTGAACTGTACCAAGGTCACTTGGAGGGCAGAGCTGGGATTTGATCTGGCTCCGTTGCTCATAAGCTTAACAACCAGAATCACCTCCCAATTTAGCTTTTAGAAAACTCGAACTCTTTCTGGGTAAAGTGGTGGTGTTTAATTCTCTATGGAGCAGCAGGATACTAATAACTAGTTAATGTGACGTTAATTCTATCACATTCTTTCCCAGAGTTGTATCATATTAGATGGTGAATTGGACTGAATGCTTGTTTCCCTGGAATTTATATGTTGAAATCCTAATCCCCGGTGCGATGGTTTTAGGAGGTGGGGCCTTTGCAGGGTGGTTAGGTCACGAGGGCGGAGCCCTCATGAATGGGATTTGTGCCCTTATTAAAGAGGCTCCCGGGAGCTGCCTTGCCTCTCTTACCAGTGAGGACACAGCCATTAACAGAAGCTGGCCATCTGCAACACGGAAAAGGGCCCTCGCTGGGCCTCGATCATGCTGACATC
Organism: Propithecus coquereli; assembly: GCF_000956105.1. Taxonomy (NCBI): domain Eukaryota; kingdom Metazoa; phylum Chordata; class Mammalia; order Primates; family Indriidae; genus Propithecus; species Propithecus coquereli. Next base: position 653,077 of record NW_012142746.1, read on the forward strand.
CTGAGCTTGGACCTGCAGCCTCCAGAACCGTGAGAAATAAATTTCCAGTGTTTATAAGCCACCCAGTTTATGGTATTTTGTTTTAGCAGCCAGAACAGACTGAGACAGATGGATTAACTAACATTTCCCCACCAAGGGACGTTTTGGAGTGTTCCAATTTTTCCCTGTTGTAAACAGTGCTGCCATAAACATACTTGTACATTCACTTTGTTGGAAATGTAGAATCTCAGTTCCTGCTCAATACCTACTGGTTTCAAACTATAACATACATCCAGATTGTTTGGGGATCACGTTAAAATACAGATTCTGATTTAGTAGATCTGGAGAGGGGCCCGAGTCCTGCATTCCAGCAAGACGTCGCTGCTGCCTCTGCACAGCCTACCCTTTGAGGAGTGAGGCTCTAAGATCCTTTCTAGCTGTATATTATAACAGTAGGCGATATTTATTGGGCACTAGCTCTGTGCTAGCGTGACTGTGGGATGGATTCCTGGAAGTCCCGTGCCTGGAGCAGAGGATATGCATGTTACATTTGGATAAATACTGCCATCTTACGTAACACTGGGGCTCACAGTTGGAGCATTAAAATCAGAGCTCCTCATTGAGTGGTGGAATTTTGAATCCCAAATTTCTCTCAACCAAAATCCTTACCTGTTTTTTCAAATAGCAAAATTATTACCTGTGAAGATGGACTCTCCTTTTGATTTTTCCCTCTACAAAATGTTGATCCTATTGGGAAACAGTGATATGTCTTAAAACTTGGGCGGGGAAAGTGAAGAACAGGAAGTCTTGAAGCTAGAATATGTTGAACCTATATTCATTGAGCTCGATTTCTAAAAAGACAAATCCCATATTTGGGAAAATGGAATTGCTTGGTTTCCCTGTTTTCTCCACATAATCAGCCTAAACCTCAAAAGACCCTGTCTAGGGCAGCTAAAACTTCAGGAAAAAAAAGCGTGAAGGCTCACTTTGATGAGAAGATGGAATTCCAAATGGTTGTTTGGGGAACCAACTGAGATTTCTGGCTGAAACTCAAGATGTTATACATTTGCCTACATATTTAATACTGTGCTCAAGTTCCCAAGCCTTCTTTGATGGATTTTTTTATTTGTGAGTCTGGGTATTTCTTCCTTCTATAAATGGTTATTTCTCTACACAGATACACGTGGGAGAGTATTTAATTAGAATTGAAAATGTTTTGAGCCTGTTAAGTACAATCTAAGTGATAAGTATCATGATCTTTAAATGCTACAATAAGCATTATAATACACGCCTAATTCACTGATGAGCACTTAGCATGTCTTTGACAAATTCTTAATAAATTGCTCAAAAGAGCCCTTTAGAAAGTGTCATTTCACACTATATAACTCTACCTCTGATATTTCTCAACCTTGTCTATCTGCAGAAATGGGAAATTCTCTTGAACATTTTTCTTAACTGATTCTGATTTATGGGCTTCGGTGAAAACTCCCAGGGACTTGTTGCAATATACTGTAAATGAAATCTGCTAGCTAGACAATTTGAAAAGTGAAGGCTGTAGTCCCCAAGTTTTCAAAAGCAGCCCATTTCACCTAGACAATGAATTATGGGATCCGTAAGTACATAGAAAGCCCGACGCCTGCACTTGGTATGTATCTTCAAGGGAAAAGCTGTATGAATCTTGCGAAGACTATCTCCAGCCCAGATGTCATCTGGAGGGTATTAAGAGAAGATTTGTAGCAATTTAGTTGATTGTTAGTGTTAAGGGCAGCGATTGCTTAGTATCAAAGTACTCAATAAATTCTCCTTATGCCAAGATCTCAAGCTTTGCAATTAAATTTGGGTGTAAGTAAAAGATGTTTTGAAAATTAATTAAAGTTTTTTTTTTTAAAGGCATTAATTTAAGAAAGTCTGTGGCTACATAGTGACTCTTAAATTACTTGAAAGTGGAAAAAAAGCAACACCAGGTTTGGCAGGATCATTTATTTATTTCCTAGTATGTGCCTCAAGCTGGATGTTCTCACTGCAAGAATTTGATAGTGAGTAATTTCAGTCTTCTTTATCTGCATTAAAATATCTGAAAAGATTAAAGGTACTTACGCTGATGAGGTAGGTGAAGGTCAAGGAGGTTAAATGGGTTGTACATGTTCATACAGATACTGAGGGACCTGGTTCACTGACTTTCAAAAAAATAATCTCTTTATTTTGGGATAATTTTGGATTTAAGAGAAGTCACAAAGATAAAACAAAGACTTTCTGGGTACCTGTTACCACGTTTCCCTCCGTGTTAACTTCTTACATAACCATGGTTATTTGTCAAAACCAAGAAATTAACATTAGTACATTGCTGTTAACTAAATTGCAGACTTTATTCAGATTTTATGTGTTTTTTTTTTTTTTTTCACTAATGCCCTTTTTCTAATCCAGGATCAAGGATATTCGTGTTACCGCATTGCCTTTAGTTTGTGACAGTATCTCAGTCTTTCCTGGATTTTCATGATCTTGACAGTTTTGAGGAGTGTTGGTTAGGTGTTTTGTAGAATGTCCTTCACTTTGGGATTGTCTTGATGTTTTTCTCATGATTAGAGCGGGGTTATGGGTTTGAGGGGAGAATACTACAAAAGTGAAGTGTCCTTCTCGTCGTATCATATCATAGTCTTCTGCTTTCAAGATAATTTATCACTGGCAATGTTCACCTTGATCTCTTGGTTAAGGCAGTGTCTGTCAGGTTTCTGGGGCCACAGTTTGGATTAGGGGAGAAGAGTATGGCAATTGATTAGTGGCATCTGCCATGGGCACAGATTTCGGTGACAGTGGTACTCACGGTAGGTATTGCCGTTTCTCACTCTTACATAAGACCGCCACTTTTTGCAGATGAAGAATCTGAGATTTAATTAGCAAAATGTCATGACTTGTGGCCCAGCCATTTATGTTTCAAGCATTCAAAAAACAAATATTCGCTAAGCACCTATAATATGCGAGGGCCACGTTTATGTTTCTCACTTAATAGCCTGAGAGAATATTAGGGCTTAAGGGGAGATTTAAGAGATAACCGAATTTCTTCATTATTATTTTTTTAATTGAAAAAATTAAAAACTCAAAACAAAAACAAAAACAAAAAATCACACTAGAGGCCTAGAAATTCACAGTTATGGCCAGAAGCATAGAAGGCTGGAATTCCATCTTCTGACTGCGTTTAGTGTGCTGCGTCTTTGCTTATATTTCCTTCAGGGGACCATTGAAATGAGCACTTTTTAATGTGTAAAGTAATCAGGCATCAAAACACTTTCTATCCCACCAAAACATTTTTAGTTGTTGTGTATGAATACATGATTTTTGCAAACAACTGTGGGCTTTCAGAAGTTCACTCATGTCAGATCAATTTCGCGAATACTAGCCATTCATCAGGTACTGGGCAAGACAGATGCTGGCTCTCCATTGGAGAATAAAACAGACATGGTCCCCACTGAAGGGCAACTAACAGTCTAGTAGAGCATAAAGATGTAAAATTAATTAAAATAATAGCAGGTAGTCGTAGGCACTTGGGAGGCTGAGGTAGGAGGATCGCTTGAGACCAGAAGTTTGAATCCAGCCTGGGCAACATAGTGAGACCCCATCTCTATTAGAAATAATAATCATGATAAAATAAATAAATAATTTACACAATATGAAGAATGTTATGAAGGAAACAATCATGGAATGTTAACAAAATAAAACAAGGGAGGGGAAGCTAATTAGGGTGGTCAGAGAAGACTTGCCTTGGAAAGTGATCTTTAGACTGAGAAAGAGGGAAACTTGCAAAGTGTCTGATTCAGAGGGGGTCGTGTGTGCAGAGGTCCTAAGAGAGGAAAGGAGTTGGAGTCTGGGGAACTGGACGAAGGCCTGCAAGGCTGGGTTTTAGTGAGCAGTGGGGCAGCAGGTGTGTCGGTATCCTACTCGTATCCCCACGGCATGCAGTGCTTCTGTATACAGTAGTGGCTATCTCTGGTACGCTAGGTCAACATACTAGACAGCCTACAGGTGCCAGGAGGTTGATGATCCAGGAGCTGTTCTCCACCCGTGATGAATGGGAGTTGGTGGGTTGACATATTCCCGGCCTCCCTGCCTCTCGGGAGGGATAACTCAGAGGTGTGTTCAGTGGGACTGAACCGTGGTTGCCCATTGTGATAAGCTCCTTGATAACATTTCTTTTATTGGGCTTCCTTCCCTGCACTGCCTCCCCTCCCCATTCCCTTGCCATTTCCCTTCCATATAAGCTACTTGGACTCATATCCTTGTTTCGGAATCTCATTTGGAGAAACCTAACCTAAGACGAGTGGAAAAGATGATACAAACTGAGACTGGGATGTAGACAGAAGCTAGATCATTGAGGGCTTAGCAGGCTTTGTAAAGAAGTTTGATCTCATCCTAAGTGCAATAGGCAACTGAAGACTCTTAAGAAGGAGAGATTTGATTTGATTTAGATTTTAAAAAGGATACTCTGAAAATATGGGTTAGTTTTACAATCATGGATTTAGAAGACATCTTAGAGGCAATCTATTGGAACTCTCACTTTGTAGGAAATAAAAGTGAGATTCACAGTAATAGAGATTTGCCCCAAACCACACAGTGGTAGAGGTAAGATTACTGTGAGTTAGATCTTGTGACCAAGGTCTCCGGGACTCAATGGTGGCTCTTTGATAAGCTTGCGGTGGCTCTGACAACCTCTTAGAGCAGTTTCACCCAACACAGCATTTTCTAAGGAAGGCAAAATGAATTTGGAGTTCAACCTCGTGCTGCAGAGAACTGCATTAGGTAATTACTGTAACATGTTAGACAGTTGAAATTGCAGGGGAGAGAAACAGTTAAGACACTGGCCTAGTTATTAAGTATTAAAGACACTGAAGGTTTTTTCTGTGTGATAAGTACCAAGACAGGGCACGATAACCATTTGCAAATATTTGTAAAGGTGCAGACAGTGAGGAGAGAGAAATTACTTAGCTTAGAACAGTGGTGGAAAACTAGAAGTAATGAGGTGGAACAAAAGGGAAATATTATTAGCTGAAGAGCGAGAAAAGAATTTCTGCAATAAGAACCAGTCAGTTGTATTTACACACAAACCCAATTGTCTGAGTGAACCGTATGTAGTGTTTGAAGTCAAAAAAAAAGAGAATTAGAAAGATTTACACAGGCACATGTCTCTTGTGTTTCTTGAAATTATTTTCTTATTCCCCTACTTTTTAAATGCATTTTCCTGTATATGTGAAACGCAATTATTTTACAAAGGTAGAGGTGTAATGTGGTTTGATCGGTTTGATGATTGACCAAGTCAAATTCCTCTCTTATGAAACAGAAACATAAATAATTGGCCGACAAACCAACTGTTCTCTAATTATGTTTCACTTGCTGATCGTCTGAGGCATTAAGAGAGAATACATTACCATTGTTAATCATTTTTACAGTGTTGTAACATTTGTACAATTTTAAATTACAAAAAAATGTCAAGGATATTCAAATACTGAATGTTCACTGGAAGATACAAGTTTCCAGTGTGAATCTGAATGGTTAACCTTAAAAAAAAAACAAAAAACCAAAACCCACCACCACCACGGACAAAACCAAAAGTAAAACAAAAGCGAAAAATGATTCACTCTTTTACTTCTGTTGTTTTCAATGGATTCTTAATATGGTTATTACCGAATATGATTCACCGGTAATCAAAGTCATTTTTCCTTATTTTATTTGGACTTGTTGGATTTGACAGTGTCAATCATTTCACGGCCCATTAAAGTAACCACAGCCCATCTACCCAAGGAAAACACCCTTCCGTTTATGGCGGGTCCTCTGAGGATAAGACTCCACATTGGGGATCTGTAGCTCCTCTGTGCTGACTGGCCCTCTTCTCCCTGTTGTTCCAAATGTCATCGTTGAATATAATTTCTTAGCACACTGTTTGCTTTGTCTTCTGTTAAGAGCCAGCAAAATAGCGGCTATAATTATATCTCCTTAAGACGATGCCCGTTTGATTGAGGGCTAGGCTGAAAATATACTCTACATTATCATATGAAAAAGCCACATAAAGAGCCCTGTCTTCAAACTGCAGAGTGAACCCTGCTCTAAGTGATTCTAAATGAAGCGACCAAGTGCAAAAAAAGGCGAGAGCAGTTATTTGACCACGGACCCATTGAAATATCACTTTGATGAATGCAAACACATTTATCATCTGCGCTAGGAAATGTTTTATGTCACTCTTCCAGTTAAGGCTGTTGTAGTTGTAAGGAATAGAAACCCACGCCAAGCCAGCTTAAGCAAGAAAGGGAGTTTATTGTAAGTATACAGGGGTATGTGCCAGCATTTACAAGGGGCTGGGAGGAGAATCGAGAAAACTATCCAGAAGGAAGGCATTGATTCTTCTGGTCTCCCTCTGGGGTCACCTGGGCTCTCATCTCCACCTTTCTTGGTATAAGCCCCTCACCCTTTTGCAGAAGATGAGCTCTCCTTGCTTCTTTTTTCAGGTGTCTGCCCTCCTGTCCCCGGCTTTGAACCACCTCAACTGAAGCCACAGAGGAGCCTCAGATTAGCATCTCTCAGTTCCATCTCTAAATTCTGGGAGATACAATCTGATAAGTCCAGTTAGGGTCCTGTCCTCCCCTGGGAGGCCCTGGGAGAACTGCTTGTATACTCCAGATATCTGCTGCTAGGGCTCAAGTCTGTGGGCATGGGCAGTTCTCTGGGAAAAGGGCTCCTTGTGGATATCAAAAGGTGTTTACAGCAATTACCTTCAGATAAACTCGTGAATTTATTAATTCACTCATCTGACAAATAACATTGAGTGCTGACTATGTGCCAGGTACTGGGGATACAGAAGAGAACAAAGATTCCCTGAGAGAAAAAAGCAGATACAATCCCTGACCTCGTGGAACATTCTAGAATGGGGAGATAGAAGAAAATAAATAAGTAAATATAGATAAATAAGGAGATTAGGAGATGATAAGGACTATGAAGAAAAAGAAATCAAGGAAGGGAAATAGGGAATGCCAAGGGGTTGGGGAGATGTAATTTTAAAGGTTTGCTCAGGAGCGGTTGAGAAGGTGCTATTTGAACCAAATCCTGAAGGAAGCAATGGAGGAAATCATGTGGATATTGGATGTACAATTCCGAGCTGATTTTTATTAATCCTCAGCAAACCAGAGGATGACAATTCAAAATGGTTTTTTTGTTTTGTTTTGTTTTGTGTTGCAGTTTATCACAGAAGTTTCTTTTTCTAGGGAGTAAGAACTTTTATGTTAATTCAACATTTATATTTGCCAGACATCCCAAGTGTCTGCAGTTAGGGTTCCCAGTTACAAATCATGTTTCCTTGCATTTCAAAATTAAATAATGAACAATACCAATATTGGTTGGAGAAAACAAATCAAACTAATGAACAAACAAACTGATAGGCTCCGAGTTTCACACTTGGAAAAGGGAGCAGTGAAGTCCTACAAATCCAGCCGGGCTGGACCTCAAGGTCAGTAGGCAGCAGGGAGGCTCTGCCAGCTGAGGAGGAGGGTGGAGGGAGGGTTGGTCAGACACATGCTCCGTGGGCTTTCAGGTCAAATGTGTCTGGGCAATAGCCAGTTGTATACCTTTAAATAAGTTCTATTCACTTACCATTATAGGCAGTGAGAGCTCGAAGGAGGTAAAAATTCTTAAATCTTAATGACTGTGTGTCTATGCGGTTACCATTTTCTCCACTTCAAGAGTGGATGATGGCGCACTCTTGTTCATAGCAACATTATTACAGCCAAGAGGTGGAAGCAACTCAAATGTCCCTGCATGGATGAATGGATAAGCACAATGTGGTCTACACATACAAGGGAATATTATTTAGCCTTAAAAAAGCAGGAAATCCTGTCACGTGCCACAACGTGGATAAATAAGTGAAATAAGCTAGTCACAAAAAGACAAATACTGTGTGATTCCACTTATGTGAGCTATCTAAAGTAGTCATTCATCAAAACAGAAGGTAGAATGGTGGTTACCAGGCATGCGGGGAGGTGAAACGGGGAGCTGTTTAAGGGGTACAGAGTTCCAGTTTTGCAAGATGAAAAGGTTCTGAAGTTCTGTTGCATAACAATGTAAATATAATTAAAATATAGTTAACACGACTGAACTGTGCAGTTAGAAATGGATAAGACAGTAAGTTTTATAGTATGTGTGTGAGTTTTTTGGTTTTTTTTGTAACCACAATTAAAGAAAAAAAAAAGGATGATGATACAGAAAGACACCAATGCTGTCCATTGCAGAACAGCTATAGCAGCCCTGAGCTGCCACCTCCAGACTTGTGATGTAAAGAAAATAAAGCCCTGCTCAGTAGTTAAACAACAACAACAACAACAACAACAACAAACCAAAGTAGATGATGGCCCCCTAAAGCCCACTGTCTCCCACTATGTCAGTCAAGATCCTCCATCAGCTGGTCCTAAAATTTGGTTCCCCATTGGTTCTTTAGTCCCCTGAAGTTTTGGCTCATCTGACGCTTTGTGCCTGGTGCAGCCCACTCTTCCAGACTCACCTCTGTGTCATCTCCTCCAGCGGTCATTTGTGACACCAGTATTTGGGACAATTTTCCCATTCTGAGTGCCTATATTTTTATGGCATTTGGCCCTGCCTGTCTTGTATTAGAACTTGGGCATGGTGTCTTTGCTCCCCAATTACACTGTAAGGTTCTTGAAGTTTGGAAACATGATTTTAACATTACTGTATCTTCCGCAGCACCGTCTATGTGCCGGGCACATAGTAAGTGCTCGGAATGCAAACAAACCAACCAAAAACATGGTCAGAGATGTCAATCAAGGCTGAAATAGAAACGTACGGACCTTTTAATAACATTGCATTTGTTGATTGTGTTATTTTGTTCCTGAGTTTGGATATATAGCAGGTTTATATGAATCAAACAGAGGGCCCTGGGGTCATATTAAGGATGAAATTCTGTGAAGTCAAGTGAATCAGCTGCTTGGTTATTCTGAATCGTTAGCTAGTTAAGACTAATAACACAGAATCCATCATTTTTCCATATGGCATTTTCATCATATAGACCAGAAGTTTCTAATTTTTCCCAATGTGAAAATGCCTATATTTAACACTAATCTTATAATAGTAGTACTTTTATGTCTGGGGACTGACACGTTGATAGAGCTATGACAAGTTCAGTGATGCTTTAAAAGTCTTTTCTTCTTAGTCCATAAACACCATCTATACATACTTGAAAAACAGTAGAATTTGCTTGTGTGATGCATATATTTATTCCAACAATAATGAATATAGTACTTATAGATTGTCAGAGTCCTTTCCAATGGAACCATTGATATAAAAATCCATTAACAAGTATTTATTGAATGTGTAGCTTCTGTGTGGCAAACCTAACAAAGACTAGATTCCATTCCAATACTTTTCATCTACGTGTATTTTTTTCTTATCTCCCTTCTCTGGGCAGGAGATGAAATCTTGCCTTCCTTAATAATACTTGTGGAAATCTTTTATTCATGGTTGGACCTACATTATACAATGAACATAGATGGTTCACCGAGAGTTAAGTTGAAGAATCACACGTCCCGTCATCTGCAAATGACTTTACAACAACTGCAGTGAGATCTGGTATGAATGGCCCAGACCCCCTTAATTGGATCTTGGTGAACGTTTTGCTCTGTCACACTGATCCTCCTCCATGTATTGGACTAGCGCACGTCCTTAGTTCTCAGTTTAAAGGCCAGTGCCTTCATGGAGACCTTGCATAACTTTATTTTTGTAACGTTGTGATTGTGTCCTCATTCCGCTGCAGGATGGCATGCTACAGGGAGCAGAGACTTTGTCTCACTCACATTTGTATCCTTAGCGCACAGTGGCTGGTCAATACACATTTGCTGAATAAATTAATGAATGTCCTGCGCTGTTTCATACTGAGGTCTAGGTCGGCATATATTGGGCTGCTTAAATAGTTGCAGGGGAGTCTCAATCTCCATCTAAAGACCGCTTAAAAGTCAGACCTAACTGTAGTCTTACTCAAATGTATTTGCCTAAAGCTCCTATGTCTGTTCCTTCTTGTGACTGCCCGTGTTTGTGCAAATGTTGGGATCGTCAGGTCTTCGCTAGTACCCTATCTGAAATGTGTCTCGTCTCTCTTCACCACCACACAGTTATGTTTCAATAGCTCCTGATATTTGGGTCCCCTAGAATCTAAGTCCCACCAGGGTAGTGACCTTGTTTATCTGGTGTCTGTGATATTTTAGCACCTAGAATAGTAGTACATGGCAGGCCCCTGGCAAATATTTATTGTATAAATGAATGACTTTGACTGATTGACTCATTTAATTGTTTGCAGGAGTACTGCAATTTGGATGTGACTAAAATGCTTCACACAGAGGAGTGAGAAGTAAACCAGCTACTATTACCCTTACATCTAGTGTGCACCATCATGGAATAACTAGACTCACTTTCAACTCATATGTGAGCCTTGCTCTCTGAAATGCCTCTGTTTCCTTCAGGGACTAAGTCCTTACATCCTAATCTTCCTAACATTTAATGTGCTATTCCCTGGACACTGGATTTTCTGTCTTGCTTCAACTTCAAGTTCAGTAGGAGAAACACATTGAGGCTTGCAGGGATCTGGACACCGAAATGTGTATTTACTACTCCTTGTATTACCCTCATCAGTACTGTGGACTGTTGAGGAGGATAAATGAAGACATTATAGTTCAGGTTTGATCTCAAACCTCATTTGCATTCCGAAACAAAGAACAAGTCTGTGTTTCATTGTGATTGTATAATAGGTAGTAAAGGACTGTGGCTTGTGTTACTTGGAGTTGATTTAAATTTTTATGAACCTGATACCTCTGAAAGGCAATAATCAAAATGAAACCATGGTAATTATTTTCATTTGAAAACATCAGAATAGGACCTCATTACATTCTGGTGAGTGACTCAAGAGGAAGTATGGGAAGGCAAGCGTCAGCTCCACGTTGAAAATAAATTTCTTAAAATATTCAGCAAAGTCATGGGAGGAAGTACAAAGCCAGAGGTGACAATTTTCAATCAATATTCCAAATTCTTTTAATTAAGGATGTCTTGGGATTGCAGACTGTGCTGGGACATACATATGTATCTATAATAAACAAGATGTATTTTGCAGAAATGGATTTGGGTTTTGGCATCGGCTTGATAGGGAGATCAAAGCACTAGTTGGCATTAGAAGGATTTAGATACATTTGTCATAGGCAGCTGTTATGCTAATCTCATTTATGCAGTTGTCAGCTGATAGGCTCTGATGAGCCAGCTGAGTGGGAAAATCATTATTCCATCCCTATTGTGATAAGTGTTATTTATTACTGTCAAATGGTATTAATGTTTGATTCAAAGATGGGGAGTGGGCACCATCTACATGAAGTTCATGCATTCATGGTCAACTGCAACAAAAGGAATCGCTGAATTCCAGCCAAACGAACTTCATTTCTGGGTGAAAAAAGAATAATGGATTTAATTTGCATATGTTTTAAAAGGGTAATGAAGTAATATGATGTTTATCTTGGTTGAAGAGTGGTAATTTTCATTGGCGGGACTCCAGCCTTGTTGTAGCCATCGTGAAGCATTTACTGTTGGGTTGGTGTGGAAGGACTTTTCAAAGCAGCAGGTGCATTGGGGGTGGAGGGTGGGGGCAAGATGATTTATTCATTAGGCCAAAAATGAGCAATCTGGACATCTATTTCTTCTTCATCTTCCTCAGAAATGTATTTGTAACTAAATCCCCTCTCTCTTCCCCCAGGATGGTGATAGCCCCTGATTTTCGCATTCCTTTTGTGGCCTTTGACAATTTAATTATGCGAAATACCTAACCCGTCACTCACTTCATTTCTATTCCCCTTTTGTTATGATCAGATTTGCTGTTTCCACTCCATCTAAACTGATGTCTGTACAGGCCTCGTGTTTTGGAATGGGGTATTGCTTTCTAGTTACGGTAAAGCTAGGAGACAGTTAAGGATGGGTACCAACGGCTGAGGGTTTGTTCTTAAGCATTTTGTTAAATTAACTGCTCAGCTGAGCTCTGAGTTGTTAAAAATGATTCCCCTCTGTTTGGAGACTTGCAGAGAGCTGTCCCCCTTCCAATACAGCTGCTTTGGTTAATGCCGCCTTGGATTATTTTTCTTGTGTTAAAAATACAGATAACCTAATTATAGCGCCTCCCAGTTCCCAAACGCCTCACTTAATGACTCATTAGTGCAGTGAGAACACTTTCCAGCGCTTGCTAAATAATATTCCGTTTCTGAGGACTTCATCTTCTTTTTTCGTATTTGCTCTGAAACAAAAAAGTTTGACTCAACATATTTCAGAGCCTTTGGATTTTGCTGATTGGCTATATTTCTATAACGAGCTGGTCACTTTTTAGGACCTGGCTTCTCCTCTCTTCTTTTTGGGTAGATACAAATGAGGCCAGATGCCTCTGTTCAGTGGGAGGAAGACATGGGGCACAGAGTTTTGTAAACCCTTGAACTCAAAGAAAACTGCCTTCCTTCTCACTCAGTATTGAATGTACTTTTACTGGAATTCAGAATCTTCCATTGTATGACTTAATCCACCAAGTAACCCCAGCAGCTAACACAATGCCTAGCACAGAAAGCCCTCTAGGAATATTTGTTGAACAAATGAATGGACCTTTGGAAGCTTATAGTCTACTTCAAGGCTTGCCAAATTTTTCTGTAAAGGGCCAGATAGTAAATATCTTAAGCTTTGTGGGCCATATGGCCTCTGTTGCGTGTATTCAACTGCTGCTCTAGTGAGAGAGCACCCACAGACCACACGTAATTGAATGGGCGTGGCCGTGTTCCAAGAAATCTTTATTTACGGATGCTGAAGTTTGAAATTATATAATTTTCACGTGCCATCAAAATATCGTTTTTCTTTGGATTTTTCCAACCAAAAATGTAAAAATCATTCTTAGCTCACAGGCCATATAAAAACAAACAGCAGGTGGGATTTGGCCCACGGCCCAGAGTTTGCTGCCCCTGGTCCAGTTAGTCCACAGGACACTAAAGTACTCACTTCTCTGGCTTCATTGCCTGTTGTCCTCTCCCTCAATCCCCACTCTCCAGTCACTTTGGCCTCTGTCTGTTCTGCAAGCATGCCAGGCTTGCTCCTGCTCCAGACACCGTGCCTTTGCTGTTCCTTCGGTCTGGGACACTTTGCCCTCAGATGTTCCCGTGACTGGTTTCCTTCTCCGAATTTATTTGGGTCTCAGCTCAAATGCCACCTCTTCATGGAGGCCCTTCCTAATTCCCTATTTCCAAATGGGTATTCATACCCTAGCCATTGTCTTTCATTTCTTTACAAACAAACATATCTGTCTTCTGGAATGTTCATAAATTCCTTGAGACCAGACAATTTTCTGTCTTTTGGACTGTGGTCCTTCAGTGTCCAGAACAGTGTCTGGCACATGGTACATGGTCAGTCGCAGTTTGTAGACTGGATGACCAGAGCTGTGATTAACAGTGTGCAGGATGCAGACAATTACCAAACAGAAGACACACTTTGTCATTCTGGAAGTATTTTTGGTATTCCTCCCCACAAATCTCAACAGTCAAATAAGGAAACAAATGTATACACAAATAATGATGATACAAAATATCAAGTTCTGAGGCCCACAGGGAATTCAAAAAGAGAGAGCTCATGCCCAGGTGGATGAAAAGCAGATGGTTCCATACAGGACGCAATCTTTGCACATTGGATCTGCAGAGAGGCATGGGGAAGATCTGCCAAGGTTAGCGTGGGTTTCCAGATGCAGAAGAAATGTCCAGGGGACACTGATTCCCAAGGTTTATTTACAACTGTTCCATTGAAGTATGGAACTCATCCTGTGGCAAGAAAGAGACGAAGATAGGAGTGTTTGAATGCTAATGTTCAAAGGGAGCCTCTTGCAAAGAGGTACGTTAGATACCTAGTCTGGCCTCACCATTCAGGATCTACGACCACAACAATAATTAGACCCTAAGAGCTTCTCCCAGCAAGTGGAGTCAATGGACCACGTGAACCAAAAAACAGGCGTGACCACTTTTATTCTGCCTGTAATGCTGTCTTGAGTAGGGTCTGGCTCTTCCTGGCACTCTGGCCTCCTCTTCACCACTCCTACATGCACCCTTCACTTAGGTGACCCTAAGGCACCATGCTGTTTCATGCCTTTGCATGCACTACTCCTTTTTTTTTTTTTTTTTAATCAAGACACATTTCCTTCACTTTTTCATTGGGTGTCCATGGAGCTAAGGTAAGCTAAACAGGTGAAGTGGACTGAGTCTGGGACGAACTACAGAATGCTCACTGTCTCTAAAGAAGAGGCTACTGCTCAGCCTCAGCCAATATTTGCCATGGAGGAATGTGGGCTCTGTGTTGGCAAATCTCCCAGTAATTTTTTTTTTTTTTTGAGAAATAGGAAATCTGGATTTTTAAATATTAGCAAGTAGTTTAAATTTTGAAAAGAACCACAAGATACAGCTGAGGGTCAGATTTGACCTATGCTCTGCTATTTTGCTTCCTTTAGTCTAAGCTAACTCCCTCTCCCCCTTTAGAATTCTGCTCAAAGGTCACCTCTCTTTTTTCAAGCTTTCGTGACACCTTGTACATATATCTACTACGGCTCTTATCATGGGGGCTATAATTCTGATTGGACTCCTCAGAGACCGCAGGAGATTAGCTCCCAGGAGATGAGATAGGATTAGAAAGCGCTGTGCTTAGCCCATGTTGCTTTGGCCTCTTGTGTTGCCACTCTGCCATCAGCAGAGCTACATGGAACACATTACTCCAATAGATTTAGGGATCATGTTGTCAAGGAAACATTGCAGCATTTATATGTTCCATGAAAACATTGCTCGAGTTTTATTTCCAGAAAAGCTTGGCTTCCTCTAAGCAACTAGTGTGTGAGTGTGTGTGTGTGAGTGTGTGTGTGTGTGTGCCTGCGTGTGCATTCGTTCTTTGCTTTGGCTCTTAGGGAGCTCTTTGCCTCACCTAGAGTACACGTCTTTTGACTGAATGTTCACTTAACTATCTGCTTTCTTTTAGTTTCCTTTCGTCCTAGTTTCTTCTGTCTTATCCTGTTGTATTTCATATATATTTTTAAAGGAAACTCAAAACCCCTTTTTGACATAAAACATGATATGAATAAATAAATATAAGCCATATTTAATTTTATACAATTCTAGGTTGTCCTGTAAGTGAGTTAGTTACAGGGAACGGGGGAAAATGAGCATGCAAGGTTCACACTGGGCCTACAAATAATACTCTACATATGAATACTCAATGAATATATACTGAATGATGAATAGACAATGAGATATTTGACCATGTCAATCATTTTATTTACATAATCCATTTAAAGTGACAACGAAATTGATGAGATGAACCACAATTTTTATTGTGAAGAATGAAGATGGGTATTTGAGATTTTTAGCTTCTTTGCCATATTTATAATTTTATTGCTAGAGCTCCATGCTAGAGCAGTTAATGAGGATAAGTTGAAGGAGACTGAAATTACATCACATTATAACTGACACTTCTAGGATTAATTTTACAACTTGTGATTTTAATTTTGGTGAAAATGTATTTAAAATTATCTCTTGTCACTATCTCTTATTAAACATAATGAAACTTGATGATATTCTAATAACATTAAACTGTTTTGGTAGTCACGGAGGTTGGTATGAAAAGACTATTCAAGCTAAGAAAATAGTGGATCATTTCTGAAAGAAGTATTTGGGGAGCTTTGAGGAGCTGAGTATTTCATTCATCTGAGGGTAATTTAGAAGATATTCTGTATGTTAGAAGAACTGGTGTACAATTAATTGGGGGGAAATCAAAGACATTTTAGCAAAGAAGGAAACAAGAAGAAATTGCTTCACTACTATTTGTTGTCTATGTTCTGGGCTGATTTTTATTATTAGCAGGCCATGGAAAATGTTGGGTCCCCAAAGCTTGGTAAATAAAATTACTGATGTAACTAGGTCATTGCATTTATCTTTTTAGATCTTCCTTGTCTTCTTTCTTTCCTTTATTTCTTCTTCTTTCTTTTATAACTCAGGTCTTAAATCCATGGTATGATCTTCTATTTGCACCAACTTTTGCCTTTTGCCAGATGAGGAAAAAATTATTTTGGGGTAGAACAATATAATATGGTGGGAAATCCTAGATACCTGTTCTCATGTTTCCTAACATTGGAGTTCCAGTTGGCCAGAAAGCTTGCTACATTTCCAACATTTGTACTTTAGGATCTGTGTGGGTTCGGTTCATATATATTTCTTTATTCTCTTTCCAAGAAACTTGTGGATTTTTCATAGCATTCTTTTGACTCTATCTTGAGTCACCTCCCTTCCTGGCTTTCCCTCATTCCCAGATGTAAATTATGTTACTACAACAAACATTTACTGCGTACCTACTATACATCAAGTGGCTTGCCGGGAGTGGGGTATTCCGACCTGAGTAAGAATCAATATTTGCCATCTAGGAACTCACTGTTTAGTGGGAGAAGCAAGCAAGTCAACTAATAGTTCTAGGATGGTCTGATAAGTGTTAGGAAAGCCTACTGCCCAAATGCCAATAGGAACAGAGAAGAAGAAGTGTTGAAAAATGTTTCAGAGGTGACATTTGAGATGGGCCTGGGAGGATCTGTAGTGCTATCGTTGGAGAAAAAGAGACAAAAGCATTTCAAGTAGAGAAAAGCATGCGCAAAGACCAGCATGATCCCCCTGGAGCAGAGCTGCTACTTCGGGAGCAGAGGGAGCTGGCGGATGGGTAGAGGGAGCCTGGGAGATGGAGCCAGGCTTAGAATAGCATATGCAAAGGTGGTGAGCCTTTGCCATGCCAAGGAGCATCGATTTTATCCCGGGAGTTACATGGAGCCAGGGGACACTTTAAATGGCGTGGTGGTACCTGCAGTTGAGGAGGATCATGTTGGAGCAAACTAGGTAGGAAGCTACAGCACAGTCTAGATGAGAGATGACAGAGGGTCCAGCTGGACAATGGAAGAGGGAGTAGAGTTGAGAGATATAGAGGAAGGGGCATTGATGGAACCTGGGGGTCACTTCATTCCTATTCCTCGTCTATGTTCCAAGCTGATTGGTATTATTATCAGGCCAAAAAAAGTATCGGGTCCCCAAAATTCGGTAAATAAAATTACTGATGTTACTAGGTCATTGCATTTATAGGAAGGGTGAGGGACAGGCTTGAACAGGGAGGCTAGGACAGGTACAACAATGGACAGGGAGGCGTTCAGGGTGTCTCTGAAATGCCCCGTTTTCCTGTTGCGTTCATTCCAAGGTGAGATGGGACTGAATGCAATCTGACGACCCACATGGCCCAGGTGTCTAGTGGAAATGGTGTCAGGCAGGAGAAGCTCTGTGGTTCATTCATTCAGTCAGTCTGTTATCCACTCACTCATTCCTTTCTTCATTCAATACATTTCAATAATATTTATTGAGAATCTGCTAGATGCCAGTCGCAAGAAACATGGTGTTGAAAATCCAGGAAAAAGATAATCCATGAAGATTTTAAGGCTTAAAACAGCGTAGCTCCACACCTGGTCACATTCTACCTGTGACTGTTGAGATGGAACTTGGAATTGCATGTCATCTGTACCTGCCCTGTCCTGGTACCAGTTAGAAGCATGCTGAGGGATGTACTAGAAGTACAGGGTGCAGAAGGGGCAAGGTGGCCAGCGTGGGTGGGATGCATGCTGTCCTAGGGAGGAAAGAAATTCTAGAACTTTCTCCGGTGCCTTTTTCACCTTCACAAGTCCTCCTTTTACACATAGGAGTTTATGTTCTCCCTCTTTTCTGTCACCCACTTCTCACGAAAATTTCGAAGTGTTCAATAATTGTTTGCTTTTTCTTGAAATCAAAAAATATGTTATCTATCAAAACACACTCATAATTATTCTTAATCCTGGTTTTCTTCTAAATATTCCTTATACAGTCTTTGTTCTTTTCTCTGGAAAGTTTTTTTTCTCTTCCTTCTTCTTTACCGTCAATATATTCTTTTCATAGTTT
This sequence comes from Propithecus coquereli, assembly GCF_000956105.1. Lineage (NCBI taxonomy): Eukaryota > Metazoa > Chordata > Mammalia > Primates > Indriidae > Propithecus > Propithecus coquereli. Next base: position 671,091 of record NW_012142746.1, read on the forward strand.
TTGATTTGCTTTTAGGTTTCTTTTTGTTCATTTAAAATAAATATTTCTCTTGCTAGAAGTCAAAGTGTTTTTTAAAAAAATATTTTACATTTTTATCCTGAAGAGTTTCAAACAAATATAAAAATAGTGAACCCCCATGTATTAACTATCTAGTTTCGACCGTGATTAACTCTGCAATCTTGCTTCTTTCAAATGTAGGTTTAACTTCCCTCTTCTCTCTACCCACCTGAATTTCCCTCCTTCCCACTGCTTTCTGCATTTGGATGCTAACCGGTCTTGTTGGAACCTGTGAGTTCTACCATTTACTGATTGATACTGGATATCTTTCACTTCAGTTTAGATAACTTTGTAACAAGGAGCTTGTATGCTCTTCCATCCTTGATTGCTTAAAATCTGCTCTTCCCTTTACATTCTATCATCATGGAATGTTTCTATTTGAACAATGATTTGCTAAATTTATGAGTATTTTCATAAATGAGTTGACTTTAAGATGCCCCCAATTCTACATTATGATTCTAATCAGCACATTAATGAACGGGTGCAGAAATGAGCCTATTTGCAAATTGCCAGATTAGACTTGTCCTTGTTTAACTAAAAGCTTTAACTAAAAGCAGGGCTTAAAATACTGAAGATGATAAAGCCTCCTCTATCCCCCAAATATTTCTTGATCAAATTGTGTTTTAAAAGAGTTTAAGAAAATTTTCATTATTAACAGATTAGGTTTAAAACAATGGAATAAAGCTTAAACCATCATGTACAATAACGTTGCTATTAATATAGTGTTTTAAACTTACTTTCTCAGGTTATAAAAATGTTCTGACTTAAAAATAAAATTGTGAGCTGTGATTGATGTATTTTCTATGTGTTGGCTCAGGTCCTGCCTGTTTAATTGGGCTCAGTCGATATCAGCGTGTTTCCTATGACGTTTCCGTCCCACCGCTGTCAACCTGAAGAAAGAATTAATATCAATAATCCAGTGATCGGATTTAATCTGTAAGATTAGTCATCATTTAAGTACAAAGATGTACACTGAAAAGAAAACCCTTGCCAATTGTATTTTCTCACGCAATAGTGTGAAATGGATATATGTGTAAAATCACACTTTCTCATGTATTTTATTGCATTCTTTGTTTTAGAAAACAATATAAACCATTGTGTTAAGAGAAACTCTCTTCTCCCAAATGGCATATTGTCTATTCTTATTTCATTTCTCACATATTCAGACGCAGCCTTAGCAGCTACTGATTTTTGTCCTTAGAGGTTTTCATTTTTGTATGTTTGTTTTAACAAGCATTGATTGACATGCCATTTTCTCAATTACTAAGGCATTGCCACCTTTACAGTATAGATGGAGAAGTCAAAACAGAAAGAGAGAAGGCTGGAAAATAAAACCTCGATGCCCTGTCCTTCTGAAATACTTTTCATTCTGCTGATTCTGTTGCGACACACATTATTGCCATAGTTTAATAGAGGAGGTGGCGAGGGAACAGAGAGCTCCAGCATTGTCCTGTTGTTGCACAGTGACTGTGGCAAAGCCTTGTTTATTACCTTATTTTAAGGTAAGTCGAGTGGATCAATAAAGGAAGACTCTCAGACAGGGTGTCAGGTAGACCAATGTTTCCTAAAAGATGCTCTTTAGGACATTAGTCTGTTGAGACGTGCTGAGACCAAAAGGATCTGTGGTCAAACATGCTTTGGAAAATTACATAAAGTCTCACCTTAGAGGGTCACAATGTAAATTAGCGTATTAGAGACTCTGAGAAATCCTGAGATTAAAAAAAAAGAATAACTCAGTACAAATTTTGTTTAACTTAAAATATTACACAGTGGAACCCTTTTTGCACATAATACAAATTCACTGGAAACACTTAGGGAAATTTTTGCTTTAAGCAAATATCTATTTTCAATGACTTTGGTTAACAAAGTGTACATCAAAATCCCAAGTGCTTCAGGATATAGAATAATGTTCAGATATACCTCTGCTCCTAACACTCATGACTCAAAAGCCCCTGAAAGCCGGTTTAAGGAAGGCAGAAATCCATCCATCAGTCTATTCACTCATTTGTTCTTTCAGGAAGCATTTATCAAACACTAAGTTTGGTGTAGGCAAGGTGCAAGATATTGGCGACATAATGATGAAAAACCGAGTCTGAGGGAGGTAGGGAAGGTTTCCCCAAGGAAGCAATGGTTGGGCTGAACCTTAAAGGGTGAATGAGGAGCAGGCATCCAGCAAATGGAAGGGAGCTGATTGTGGAAGGGCATTCCAAGGGAAGCAACTGCGTATGCAAAGACGCAGAAGATTAAGAGCATAGCAAACTCAGGGGATTGCAGGCGAACACATCTGCCATTTATCACCATCTATTGTTTACTTGCGCGTTGTCCGTCTCCCCTACGAGAAGGTAAGTTCCATGAGATACGGACTTGTCTGTGGTGTTTGCTATTGTGTTTTCCATGCTTAGCACTGTGTTCCTCTTATAATAAGGGCCCAATAAATTCTTGTCAAATAAATGACAAGTAGTCTGGTGTCACTGGAACCTACTGTGCTTGAAGGCAAGATGGGAGGATGAGGATGGGATGGTTGGCAGGGGAATGGACCAAGAGTCATGGTTGGACATTTCCTGGTAGGTGAAGGTGAGGCATTGAAATGTAAGCAGTGAAATGACTTGATCAGATTTGAATTTTGGGAATTTTACTCTGGTGGGAGACAGGATGGTGGCTTAGGAGCTTTGAGACTGGGGAGAGTCAGGAGGATGTTGCAATAATGCAGGAAAAAAGATCCGAAGGCGGTTACTGTTGAGTGGGGAGGAGACCAGCCCTAGTGACCGAATTGGGTGGGGAAGGGGATTTGGGAAGAAAGAAGCGGAGGAGAGTCAGAAAGGACTTTGATGTTTCTGGTTCAGAAAGTTGGAAAGACTTTTAATTATGGAAATCTTTAAACATATACAAAGTATAGAGACTAGTATAATAACACCTATATACTTATCACCCAACAATTACTGACATACAGCCAATTTCGATTCACTTCTTCACCCTACATCCTTCACTCCTGCCTGGAATGTTTTAAAGCAAATTCCAGATATCTCATTGTTTCATCCATAAATACTGCAGTATATATTCCTAAGAGATAATAACTTTTTACAAACACACATACAATATTTTTAATACACCTAAAAATGGACATTAATTCCTTAATGTCACCAAATATTCAACCACTGTTTAAATGGTCTCAAAACGATGTTCTGTAATTGATTCGTTCAAATCAGGATCCAAGCAAATTCCACACTCTACACTTGGTTGATATGGCTCTAAAGTGTCTTTTAATCTATAACAGTTCTCATCCTCTCTTTTTTACTCCTTGTTGTTCATTCATTGAAGAAATTAGGCCATTTATCCTATAGAATTTCCTAGTTTTGGTGATTGCATCTTGGTGGTATCATTTATCATGTCCCTCTAACCCTTTGTCTTCTTGTAGATTGGTAGTGAGATGCTATTATAACTTTCTACATGGAAGAGGCAATCCCTAATGATAGCGTTTATTGGAGAACATGGTAGGTGCACTGCTAGGGGTGATGCACTAATGGATATACGTATAGGTGAGGGTTTTTGGGGTGCTGTCAATCCCATGCAAAAGAGTTCTTTGAGGTGTGTCTGGCTCCCCCTCCTTGTATCACTGCCACCACTTTTAGCTAAATGCTTTGGAAAGGAAAGATGAACATGATGAAAAGCATCCATGTGCCTCTGGAAAGCCACCCATTTGATGGATACAGCAACCTTGCCCAGCTCTATATCTTTATCAGATTTTTCAAAAGCCTTTGGCTTTAACAGGAGCATTTAATTAGTATATGAGTGTAGTATATTATGAGAGTAGTATATTATGAGTGTAGTTAGGGAGAGCCATGCCTGAAGGGCCTTGTTTGGGGTTGGTTAGCTGAGTGGAGTCTGTGTTACCTGTAATTGAGGGAAGGCAGCTTAAGTCATGAATTTATCACCATATAAAAACCCCTATTTTCTTTCTATCGTGTGTCCTCAGAGGGGCATTAATAGCCACCTTTGAAGAACCTGCTTAGAAAAATGTTAGCTGTGCTTTGCATATTATGATTGTGGTTTCCATAGAGGCTGTTTAACTGGGAAATCGGTGTGCAGAGCGCACGGGCCCAAGGAAAGCTAGGCCTGCTATTTGTCTGTATTTCGTCCCAATATTATTTGGCTTCATCTACCCGGATTTTTTTGGAGAGTGAATTAGATAGCTTGGCTATTGTATCTGAAAGTTGCTTTGACGCCACTTTTGTCTTGAAACCCCGGGGGAAAGTCTCACCTTAAATAACTTTGCTTTCACTTAATAAACATTTACATAGAACTTGCTATGTGTCAGATATTGGTCTAATTACTTTATACATAGCAGCTCATTTAATTCTCATAAAGCAGGCACCATAATTATCCCCATTTTATAGATGAAGAAACTGAGTCATAGTGAGGTTAAGTAACTTGCTGGAAAGTAGCAGAGGAATATTTCAACCTGGCCTGGCTCTAGAGTCTGTTCTCTTAGCCACTATGATATGTTGCCTGCTGGCACCAAGAGTCAAAATTAAAATAACATTGGGACTTAAAAAGAGCCATGGCAGTTAAGCGTAGTGGTTTAGCGTATGAGCTTTGGCATCGCACAGACCAGGGTTGAATTCTGGCTTTGTAACTTAGTAACAGTGGAAAAAGAGTGAGTTATTTACTTCTCTGAGCCTCGGTTTCCTTATCTGTAAATTGGTGGTGGTGGGGGAGGTCACAATTTCAGTCTCACAAAACTGTTGTGAGGGTAAGGAATCACGTATTTAAAGCACTGAACACAGTTCCTGGGATGTAGTAAGTCCTCTGAAATAGTAGCTGTTATTCTCATGGCGTCATTCGAAAGGAACCGGACCACACCGTGCACGGCAGACAGCGCTGTGCAGAGGCCTCCCTCCTTCCTCGGTGCTTGGCCTGACTTGGTGAGTGTAGCTGACTTCTCTGTGTCATTATTTAGAATATTGATGCCATGTGTTCACCATTCTGTTAAACACAATGGGCACCAAAAACAGAGAAACGATTGATTACTAGAGCAAACTCAAACGTACAAAGTTGAGGAAATGCTTTTGCACACGTTGCCTCATTAAGTGTAAAGCCACGGTGTGCTGTCTCTGAGAACCAATTGTACACAACTCTCCCCATTCAGTGACACCACATTGGTGGTCAGAACATTTACACCACTAAAATCAGCAGATACTACAAATCAGGGCTTTTGTTCCTTTACTCCCAGAAAGCCAGTTGTAAAACACTTACCAGCACAACACTGTCACTAGGCACTGTTGTAGGCACTTAGTGTATATTAACTTATTAATCCTCTCAACAACCCTGTGAGGTAGCTATTAGCGTCCACATTTTCAGAATAGGAAACTGAGGCACTGAGAGGTAAAGTAAATTGCCCCAAATTGTGCAGCTAACACATGGCAGAACCAAGACTGAAACCCAGGAACTCTGTCTCTGGACCCAAACTCTTAACTGCTACAGGTGTCTGCCTCTCTGATCTACCATCCTATAATAGGACATTTCTATCTTTTGGGATATGAGAGGTACATGCACAATGTAATTCCAGAACAAGGCTATATAAATTAATGCATATAGATACGCATTTAACAAACCTTTTTGAGCACCTACTATATACATACGTCATGTTGTCTGGAGGAAATTAAAAATGATGAAATGAGTCAGTGATATGCAGAGACCATGTCCCCACCCTCTACCCCTGGGTAATCTCTGTGTTTCCTCAAGAACTAACATGGAAGCTGGCACATAACAATTGTCAAATAGATGCATCAAAGAAGGCTGCCTAGTGGCAATACCTGCCATTTTGCAGTACAATATCCTGCCTTGCAGGAAGAGAGAGGCTATTATACTACCTAGGTGTGATGAGCTCCCATTAGCAGATCTATCCTTTCCCTGCATAGTGTTTTGTGATTTGCTGAAGAGTTTGGCTCCTGAGCTGGGAGGCCAAACCCCAGCTTATGCCTTCAGACTGTAAGTAAGAATTAAGAAACAAGCCCATGAATGAATATGGACTCTGAGATATTAGAGTCCATCCTCTCTCTGATGAGGATATGGGTCAGAGAGGAAGCCTGGGTCAAACTGTGTCCCAAGGTGAAATGTCGTGAGGCCGAGAGAGGGGCAAGGAATGTGTTAGGGTGTAAGTGATACGATCATAAAAGTTATTGTCCAATTCAGGACATGTTAAAGAACCAAGGGGATGCTATGACTAATTACACTGGGACAAGAGCCATAAATCTGAATGATCCCAGACAAATTTCAGTGAATATCACCCTATATTAGGATCAAATAGGGAAACATTACAAACTAAAGATAACACTTAATTTGGTAAAAAAAAAGCTCTAGACAAGAGCCGGGTGTGGTGGCTCACACTTGTATTCCTGGCACTCTGGGAGGCTGAAGCAGGAGGATCATTTGAGGCTAGGATTTCGAGACCAGTCTGGGCAACATAGTGAAACCCCACCTCTACCAAAAAAAAAAAAATCGAAGTAGTGACAGTGGGCACTCTTGTTTTGTTCCAGTTTTTAGGGGGAATGCTTTCAAGTTTTCCCTATTCAGTATGATGTTGGCTATGGGTTTGTCATATATGACTTTTATAATTTTGAGGTCTGTTCCTTCTATGCCTAGTTTGTTGAGAGTTTTTATCAGGAAAGGGTGTTGGATTTTATCAAATGCTTTTTCTGCATCTATTGAGATGATCATATGGTCTTTGTTTGAGCCGAGGAATTTGAGGCTGCAGTGAGCTATGATGGTGCCACTGCCCTCTAGCCCAGGCAACAGAGTGAGACCTTGTCTCAAAAAAATAAAATAAAATCAAATAAAATAATAAAATAAAATCTCTAGACAGCTCTAAGACATTGAAGTTCTAATCTTTTCTCTTCCTCCTTCATGCTTTGCCACCCTTGAGCCACTTATTTCTTATCTAAGGCATTGATCAGAGGTTCCCCATCATTTTCCTCCTCAGTGGAATATTTCTTGAAATATTTCTTACACAAGAACATTTTGGAAGAACTCCAAGCACTCTTATAGCTAAGTATTGCTGAGTTGTAGGATTAAGATTTATTTTGCTTCCTTATCCTTATGCCTCCTTATTCTTATTTTATCCCAAGGATGAAACAGATATTCATAGATGACTCAACATATGAGCCTGGAAAGGACCTTGGAATCAACTTCTCCATTTACAAATCAGGAAACAGAAGTCCAAAATGGTAAAATGTGGGTCCAAGGTCATATGGCCACACTGGATGGCTTCACTTGGCCATATCAAAACCGGACATCGGTACATGCTTCAAAAAAAACCCACTTTAAAATAATGTAATTATAATGCATGATTATTGTAGAATGTGTAGAAAAGACAAGCAGGCCAAAAAAAGAAAATATAAATCAACCATCAAACCTCACATATAGCGACTATAATGATTCTGGTGTATGTATATATTTTCAGACATTTTTTTTTTCTATTTCAAGTGCTCTTTTCAATCTGCCAACAAGTTCTTATTTTTTTCCATTTTGCCACTTGTTCCAGCCTCCCCATGTCATCCTTCCACCCTCTCGTGGCTTTCTTGAAATTACAGCAAAAGGACACAGTTCATAAGTTGACAAGTCTACGAATAGTCCCGCTTCAACGCGGCCCATTGAAGCAACATGCAATCGGAAAAGGCATTTGGTACAGAGCAGAGCAGAAGGAATGTGGGATCACATTCCTTATATTAAGGGATATTAAGGGAGCCCCAGATTTCTGATTGGTCAGTTATTAGCTAAGTGAGGGGTAAGCTGAGTCCAGACACCCAGCAATCAAAAGTGGAGATCAGAAACCCGAAGCAGATAGACGTCTCAGGAAAGCAATGGAGAGAGTTCGGTAAATCGGTTAGCGTTAAGGCAAGACAAAGCGGACTTTCCCCATTTTGAGACATACTCACTATTAAATTGGAACTAATCGATCAACACTCACGTGCACAAATGGTAGTAAAACAACAGAAATCAAGCAGGTGGGAGGGGGAAGGAGGGGTAAATTCACACCTAACTGGTACAATGCACACACTATCTGGGTGATGGACACACTTACAACTTTGACTCGAACTATACTAAAGCAATGCAATCCATGTAACTAAAACGTTTGTACCCTGTAATATTCTGAAATTTAAAAAAAAAAAAAAAAAGAAGGCAAGGGCCCCGCAGTCCTACATGCAATTATTGATAAGCCTGTACACACTGCTGTCTCACAGATTTCCCCACTTCTGGATTTACAAATGTTTCTAAAACGTTTGCTGGAATTGATTAATTGCACCTTGTTGGAGCTCTTGAGTTTTGTTAAAAGTGAAAAGTGGAGCCCGTTCAATTAAACCGCCGAGATGTTGCTGAAAGCAGCCTGGTGTCTCTAGAACACACTCAGGGCTGTGAGCGAAAGGCACAGGGCAGAGAGGAAGAGAAGTTACAAAGGGAAAGCAAAAAAGGAAACGTGTGCTGCTTGGGGACTGTTGTTTTCCAAAGATGTTAAAATCTCATTTCACAAAGGATCTCTGATCCAAACAATTTCTTAATCGAAAACCACAGCCTTAATGTGTGTTATCGGTGGCCACTTCGGGCAGTAATGTGCCCCTGGCCCTGTGCGACCGCCGGGGCTGCTCTTTATCATGCAGATTGGACGGAGAGGCCTCCGCCAGCCTGTCTGGGCACTGCATTTGCATAACGCCTCCCCTCCTTAAAGACGAGCAGTTAAACCAAATAGTTTTTGAATTTCTTTTGTGGAATGGCTGCCTCTTTATTTAATGTTGAAAACTGAAGGGAGTTGAGGAAGGGTACTGACTAAACAGGCTTTTTAAATACTGCCTCCGTAATTATCTGTGGAATTAAACCCGCAGAACCCACATTAACTCTCATCAGAAAATGGAATTATGAGAATTCTTATTAACAGCAGCTCCAGACTCCACTCACAGTATTCACTGGAGTAATTATCACTGGGAAAGGCTGGGATTAAATTTTTTTTTTTTTTTTAAGCTGGAGAAAATAAATTCTTAGCCATTGCCTGCCTTGGACATGCAAGAGGAGACAAAGCAATGTGAACTTTCATTTTAGGGAGAGAGAAAATAATTTCGAAATGTAATTTTGCTCTGATTTCTGAGGGAATTCTTATGCAAGGCATTTTGTATGTAAAGGGATTATATGTCACCAATGCAAAATGAAATACAAAATAAACCAAAGAGCTATGAATGTCCTAAGTGCAGAAAATAATATATAATTTATGATACTTTAAATCTCATTAAAAACACTAGCTTTTGTAGCTTCCTAGCAACCAATCCTCAGGAGTCTCTCTGTAAAGAGGCTGGCTCTCCCCGAGCTCGCGGTCCAAAGCTTTAATAAATGAAGCCCATATGGTGAGTATATGAGGGTTCCCCGTGTGCAGGCCATTTGTCTGGGTGTTCTCGAAAGCCTCACATGATAGCTTATAATTTGCTAATCCAATATAATAAACATGAAAGCACTTTGTTAAACTAATGTTCAGGGTCTAAATTAAACCAGTCAAGGCCAGAGAGTTAGAGAAAAGTTGGAGATTTCATAATTGCAATCTTCATTCTGGGTAGAACATAAAGTGTTCCAAAAGGTGGTGCTGGAGATGATACCTTAATACCTTAATGTTCCTTCTTCTAGTTCTCTTCTTCGTCTCCTTCTTCCTCTTCCTCTTCCTCTTCTTCTTTTCCTTCTCTAAGCACTGTCGTGTCCACTTTTTCATTTGACATTCATAACGACCTTGGGAAATAAGTAGAGCAGGTTTTACTGTGCCCATTTGTTAGATGAAGAAACTGAGGCTCATCAAGTCAAGTCATTGCAGTGAACATCTGCGATGGCTGCTACAATTATGGGGTGGGGATGCAACAATTATGCAAATGTTCCTTTGTAACTTGTCCTGTTCCCTGATGAAGTTTTCATCAGTCTGAAGCAAAATGGAAAAGCGGACAAGCAGTGAGTTTTTCTAATAAAACAAAGAAATGAACTTTTAAAATGGAGATACCTTGGGATATTTTCTTTCTATTTTTTGATAGTAAAATGACCTTTATATTATAAAATAATGG
>NW_012142746.1:681892-713287 GCF_000956105.1 Propithecus coquereli
ACGCCTGGCCAGCATCAATTTTTATTTTAGGGGAAAAATGGAATTTTTAAATGGGCGTTTGCTTCTTCAGTGTCTGAAGAAATTTACAAGGCACGTGTTTTGTTTACAATGAGATTATAGGGCAGAGATGCAAAATGAAATAGAAACTAAATCAAGGAGAAGTAAACATCTGAAATGCTAACTAGCACCACAAATGGTCTTTGGGAGCAGCAGACATCTGGTCCCATTATCTATAGAAAGAGACCAAAGGTGACTGTTCTGACTCTTTAGAATTGGAGGTGGCATTGCCGTTTTTTATTTTGAAGAGCAGGAGTCTCAGAGAGGATGACTTCTCTGCTCAGATGGCATTGGGACTGCCTCAAATCTGGCCAATTCTTCTATATGGCTCCCTCCTGCCCTTGAAGGTCACTAAATGCTACCCTGTGTGTGGGATGGAGTTGAGGCAGTCCATGGGCCTTTATCTTAAGGCTGTGGTTCCCAAACTGTGTGTCAAGGAACACTGGGGCACCACAGCTAACTCACAGGGGCACTATGGGATTTCTACCATTTTTGAAGAAACCAATGATAGTTGGCATCTGTTGGACACTGTATAAACAATTAGCTTTAGATAGTTAATATTAGAGTATGCTACATTCCTTTCTGTGAAGTCCTATCTTCATGAAGTGTGTTTTTTTTTTGACAGTTATTGTGATCTAAAGAAAGAATTGTGTGAACAATGATGTGTGGAATAGAAGATGAGTGGTGGTGTCTAATCTGATTCCAAAGTTTAAGAAATTGTGCAGTGTCCAATGAGTGGCCTGCCTTGCATTAATAAGTAGTCGTGGGTATTAAAGGATGAAATACAAATTTATTTTTTCTTTAAATTTATTTGCAGACTCCAAGGGCACTGTGAACTTAGAAAGTTTGGGAACATTCTAGGTGTTGTTTAAAGATCATGGAGGGTGCTTCAGGTGAATGTTCGTGGAAGGAGGCTAATGAGGTCTCCAACTACGAGGCACAGACAAGTGGTTTTGAGCCATGTGGCCTGGAGCAGACACATCCCTTTTCCAGTCTTGTTTTTCTGTGTATGAAATGAAAGTACCGCACTAGGTCAGGGACTCTTGTTGCTTCCTTAGTCCCCTTTCCCCTTTCTTCAGGTAACAGCACTTCAGATACATCCAGGGAGCCACTTCTTCCCCAGATGTTTTCCATGGAGGGCTGACTCCTTCTTGAGTCAATGACTCCTTCCTTGACCAGGACAGGACAATGAAGTATAATATATCCTTAATCGTGGTGCTTGAGAGTTGGGCACATGAATCAAGTCAACGAGAGCCAAGAGAAGGCCTCGGGGAGACCTTGCCCTGATCACATTATTTGAGCCCCTGGATCTAGTCTCAACTGGGCTTTTTGGGTATTTAAAAAGATTACAGCTAGACAGACGGACAGATAGAGTGATAGCTAGCTAGCTAGTCACCTCCACCCTCCTTAAGGTAGTTTCTTTTATCTTCAGATTGTGCTATGTGAAAATTCCTGAACCTATCACTTTGGCCGAAGGGATGAGATGTTCTGAATGGCCAAGTCTAAGACACATGGCCACCATCGGAGGTGGGAGCAGGGCCAACTTCACTTGAAGCAAATGGATTGAGAGTAGAGGAAAGGTGGGGGGTCAGGGTCCAACCAGGAATACTGAAACCACTTTGAGTCTTTAAAACAGAGGTAATTTCATGCAGGAATTGGTTACACAGGTGATGGTGGAGTTGAGAAGCCAAGGGGAGATGGTGAAATAACCTTGAGATTAACAAGAGTGGGATGTTGCTACTGTCACTTGCTGGTGGCACAAAGGGAGGAAGGAGGCAGTGTTCCTAGAATCTGGGGGCCAGGTCCACCAGGAGGAAGCAGGAACCACAGCAGAGCCTGTCTGGCAGAAGCTGAAGCCATGGAGAAGATGCTCCCACCCAAGGCTGAGAGGGATGGGGAGAAACACCCCAGCTTCTATCTTCCTCTGCCCTCCAGTCTCCTGGCATTACTTCTCATTGGCTTAATCCACTCACAAAACCAGCTGACTCAGGGGCCTAGGAAATGCCACTTGGAGGGATTAGCTCTCCTGAGACGTAGAATAAAGCAGGGAAAGGTGATGGGTGGATATGTGTGCAAACAAGCTAAGGATTGGCACAGGATGGGTTCCCGAGAGGAAAATTAGAATGTTGTAAAAAAGGGGAAGCATTGCAAATATAAAAATGCTTCCCACAGACAGGCATTTTTTTAAAAAGGAGACATAGCTGTGAATAATTGAGGAAAGTCTTACCCAGCAAGCAGACTTTAGCTTAGGGATCCAAAGCAGACTTTGGATTAGGGATAGACTTTGGGAGGGGTCCCCGTAGGAAAGTGGAGCGTGGTGGCTGGGAATTCAGGAACACACAATTGAAGTCTGTTCACATCTGGGACTGGGGTTCCATCCCAATCTCTGGAACAAAATTAGCAAAAGCAAAGCAAGGTCTTGGCATGCCTAGGCTGAATGGAGATACCCAAGGCAGCTGGCCAAGACAAGAAGCCCCGGGAACAAGAACAGGATCCTGGGATATAGAGTAGGATCAGAGCTGAATAACCAGCAGTAGTGACTTGAGGCTGAATTTGGGGATGATAGACTCGAGCTCCTTAAATACCCCGTGCCTGCTCAAGGCTGTGTCTAGCTGAGCTCACAGATGTAGGTCAAGTGGCTCTAGGTGTGGAGCCAGAACTAGGCAAGTCTATGGTAGTGGACACCTGCTGTTTTTGCTGACCTAGAAGTCATTCCTACTTTTGGTAACAACTCTAATTTTCTTTGAGGAGCCACCCCTCCTGTCTCAGTCTTTGGAGTGAAACTGACCCCAGCCTCTGCTCCAGGAGTGGCCATAAGACTCAGGCCTAAGAAAGCTAACCCAACCCACCCCCAGCCACAGTGCTTTGGGATGAACATGTGGCGCAATTTCGTCCAGCCTCAAATTTGTCCAGTGGTATTTGAGTTATGCACTCTTACAGAACAGCTGGAAAAAAAGAGACTCCCTCTGCCAGATTTGGAGCTCTAAGGATGTTAATCTGGGTCTGGCTGGGGTCACCACATGAAGAGAGCTTGAGCAAGAGTGAAGCCAAGACAGAGAAAAGCATGGCTAAGAGAGGGTGAGGACAAGAGCGGGGACCCGCATCCTAAAGCCCTGGTGGGGCCCAGGGGACAGGGTAGCTATGTCTTAATGTAGCCAGACCTTCCATTTGAAACAGAAGAGGCTTCAGATAGCAGCTCATCTCTTCCCGTCCAGCTCTGTAGTGAAGGGGTATCAGCAGAGGACTTCCTGGAGCCAAAGGGGCCACTAGATGGGGAATGGGTGATTCCTAGGGGTCTCCCAGGTTACCCCCACCTGAACCCCAATCTTTTCCTTCAGAATTAGATTTTAAGAGAGGAAGGGAGGGACCAAACCAGTTTGGCAGCCTCTAATTGGATAGGGAAGCTACAAAGACTCTGTGTGGGGGGTTCAGAGATGGGAAGAGGGGCAAATATGCAAAGATGGATAAGAAAAGAGCCTGCTCTGCTTTGGGGAGGTCATAGTCTAATAAGGGAAATAAACAAGAGGGGATAGTATGAGTTTATGCACAGCACAACGGAGTATACAGTGGGAGCATTCCAGTTATTCGAGCTGCTTTTCTCCCCCCACTTTTGCTGAAGACAATTTGAGTTTTGGTTTTCACTCCATCACAGCAGGAAAAGTAGTACTATGTGCAACCTTTCATTATTGTTTGCACTTCCATTTGATTTTCATGTGAAAAATGGGTAGGAGGATTGAAATGCCAAGTTTCCTCCAAGTACCCAGTGTTTTCTCCAACTCTCTGAAATTGTGTTGAACTTTTTCTGGGCTTTAGTAGACATGATCACACATGGAAGGGGCATGTTGGCTAATGCCCTCGCTTATTGGAGAGAGCCCAGTAGAAGTGGCTACATTTGCAGTTTGGATTAATCAGAAATAGAGAGGAAGAACAGCCTGTGGAACTCTGACGTCCCTCTGTGCCTCATCCTCCAAAGCCTTGGATGTGTCCTAACTCAGGCAAATCTTTGTTCCAACAACATGTTTGAAGCTTATCTGTGAGGCCAGTTCAATGAACGAACTTTGGCTGAATTTTTTTTAAACTTAATTCGTAGGTTGATTGCTGAATTGAGCAAATGAATCAATGATTTGGCATCCTGTGAAAACAATGCCTAAAAGACAAAAATAAAGTCCTTGATTAAATTCGTGTCCAGGGAGTCTGGCATACTATCCGTGGTGTACTCATGAAAATATTCCCTGGAGGAGGAACATTGCCCTAGAACATGAAGAATTTAGGCTTGACCTAACAGAAATCAGAAAACTGTGATTTTTAACTATAACTATTGTATCAGGACTGTTTTTATTACAATGGAAAGAAACCCCACTTGATTTGGCTTAAGCAAAAAGGGAATTTATTATAAAAAATACTTGAGTGTCTCTGAGAACCGACACACAGATTGCGTTTGGGGCTATGAAACAAATGGAACCAGGGGCTCAGATATGGCTGTTAGATTTCTTGTCCTGGTTTCTCTGTTTGCTGACTTCATTCTTTTCATGCACAACAGGAACTTCTCCCACATAGGAGAAAACACAGTCACCACTAAATCTTGATTTTTGCATCTTACTACTTCAGCCATGCTCTGGGTCTCAAGTCTAAAAGTTCCAAAGAAGGGCTTTAATTGGTCTATTAGGTCTTACTCCTGGACCAATCAGCTGTGTCCAGGGGAAGGTCACATGTCCAAAATGGCTGCTCCCATGATAACCACAAGGACTGGAATGATGCAGGTTTGTAATGGGGAAGCTCCCAGATAATCAGAGAAGCTGGGCAGAAAAAGAACAGTATGGCTGTGCAGAATGACAATGTGGTTCATGACACGTTCACCACCGGGCCCTGTTTTATTGTTTTCTATTGCTGTGTAAATAACTTACCGCAAACTTAGTGGTGTAAAGAAAAACCTATTTATTAACTCACAGATCTGTGTGGGTCAGAAGGCTGGACATGGCACGACTTGGTTCTCAGAGTTTCATAAGCCCGAAATCAGCGTGTCACTAAGGCTCTCACCTTGAGAGCCTCTTCCAAGTTCACATGGTTGTGACAGAATTTAGTTTCCTGAAGTTGCAGGACTGAGGTCTCCATTTCCTTGGTGCTTGTCAGCTGGGGCTCCATCTTTAAGCTAGCAATGGATAACGTCCCTCCTGTTGAATGCTTCTGATGCTTCCAACTCTCTTGCCAGGAAGGACCTCACCCCTTTAAACAGATCACCTGATTAGGTCAGGCCCATGAAAATAATCTCCACAGGTTAAGGGCGAAACCCTTCCTAAGACTGAGACCACTTCAGATGCTAGCTGCAAGTGAGATCCAAGGTCATCCATACTTCTGATTGACTGGCTACAAATTTGGGGGTCCCCACAATCCCCTCAGGTTCAATAATTCACTAGAATGACTGGCAGCACTCAAGAAAGCAATATTTATGATTACAGTTTTATTATGAAGCATATAGAGAGAGTGAGGTCTGGGAGGGAGTGAGGTCTGGGAGGGAGTGTAGAGCTTCCGCGCCCTCTCCCTCACAGAGCCAAAGGTGCGTCACTCTCCAGCACATCCATGTGTTCACCAACCAGGAAGCTCCACCAAGCCTCAGAGTCCAGAGTTTTTATTGGGGTCTCATTATAAAATCATGATTGATTAAATCACTGGCCACATGATCAAATTCAATCTCCAGCCCCTCTCTCCTCCCTGGAGGTCCAAATTTCCAGGCTGGTCCATAGTTCTAACCCTCTAATTACATACTTGGTCTTTCTGGTGACCAGTTCCCATGCTGAGGTATGAAGGGGACCACTCATTAGCATAACACAACATTCTTCTCACTCAGGAAATCCCAAAGGTTTTAAGAACTCTAAGCCAGGAAGGAACCCAGGACAAAGAGCAGATAAATTCTTTATTATACCATAGGGTTGTCATAGAATTCTGCCTACCACACCTGTTCTGTCTCATCTTTACCTCTTGAAGTCCTTCAGTGCATCCGAGATGCCACCTCCTCTATGAGCCTGTCCCCATCACCTCAACTGGGTACGCTCTTTCCCACCTTCTTTCACTTTACCTTCATTACCACAAATTGTAATCCTTGCTATAAGTTTTCTCTCTATAACCGGGCTGTAAATTACATGCAAACACAAACTGCTTATTTATTTAAATCACTTTATTGACTTAAATATAGCAAGAGCTCTGAAAATATTTACCAAATTAAATTAAATATTAGAGGTGAAACCACCTTGTAAGAAAGTGTTCTTGAAATTAGATAACTAAATTTTTTGAGATGGATCTTAGGATAAACCCTCCATGAAACCACCCTTTAAAGTATTGGGGAAGGGGCATGGCACCATGGCAGTATACTGTATTTTTTTCAGACTCGATTTATTTCCCTGCCATTTAATATATCACATCCAGATCTTAGGGGAGGTCTGGGAAGCCTAGGAGAAATCTGTAAACTCTTTCATCAGTTTCTCAGGGGACTAAGGGAATACGCAGTATTTGCAAGACTGAAAAACTGGATATCATGCCAAGGGAAGAGCCCAGAATTGTTAATTCCTATGTAGTATACTCCTATCACACCACTTAGCAGGAGGACAGGAAGCATTTCTACAGTTTATTGGGCCTGAAGATTCTTGACACATCTTGTAGGATCCCAGGAATGGTTGTGATTTCATCAGGGCAGATAATCAGGATGGTAGGTGAAAGCATTAGGAAGAGACATTACCGTGTATCTACGGTCACAGTGAGTGATTTAGATGTTTCCATTTTCTTTTTCCAGGAAAGAGCAAAGCTCTCATCCACATAACGTGGTGGATTCACAATAGTCACTGCCTTTATCTTTTCTTCAACTTTTGCATTTCCCTCTCCCAAACTGTGTATTTTCTATCTGCTTTCATATCTGTTCTCAGAAATGACTAACCTTAGACTAAGAGTGTTCTGTTCAAATGAAAGATTAAAAGCAAGTTAAAAACCCCTTGCCCCCAACAGTTGGAAGCAACATCCCAGTTTTAGGTGTGTCTCATGGGGACCAAGGCAGTGTCACCAGCTCTCCTTGGGGGCTTCAGCCTGTCATTGTATTGTCCAGTGCCCCGGACACTGTTGCATTTTTTCCAGGTGAAAATATTAGGTGATTCTGGTGTAGACACTGCAGTCTCCGAATCAGGATTGACCATGATTTCTCAAGCTCTGAGCTCCCTTTCCAGTCTCTACTTCTGGCAGTTCTTGAAAGTTCCTCACAATCCCTCCCCTTTGTTTCTCTCCAAGTCTATTTACCATTTTTACCGAGGGGTGTTTGCTCTATGTGCTGTTATGGGGTCCAGAGTGTCTAATTGACAAATTATGTTGCGCTTTTGGTGGCTTTAAGTAATCATTTAAAATAAATAAGATCATAATTATCAGTTTTCATTTACCCATTTATTAAGTAACAATGTTCACACTGAGCAGTTTGATTTTGTGTTATAATAAGGCAATCTCTACATGATGACAGATGGTGTTTCATTTTGCCGACACTGTGCTAAAGTGCTTTGAGTTGTGATGTGTTTGATTTTATTAGAGATCAGATTTAACACATGCATGCTACATAACTGCAATCGCATTCCCATTTCTCATCTGTAGGAGAAAATGAAACTGTGATGAAATGTAATATACTCACCCTCAGGCAGAACTAGTGGGACTGGGAATTGCAACATAATAAATCTAATGGATATTACACTATAGGACCCTAGAAATTTACTGTTATTATGTTCAGGGAAGGAACTCGGTTTTGTAAAACTCACTTTTATTTCACTGGCATCAGTGCAATTTCACATTATTTAACTGTTGTGTCCCAATAGCAGAGATGGTATCTATAGTGTTGGAAAGGAAACTTGCCCACCAAAGAACACAGGGGTCCGGGAACCCAGAGGAGGAAGCGAAGGGAGAGCAAACAGTGAAAAAATTGCGTTTACCAAATGCAGATCACCACAATGGCACATCATTAACAATGGATTGTTGAGATTGTCAAATTCAGCCTCATCGAGCCACGCTGTCACTGTGGCACCCACTGGAGGAAGACATATCCGTAAAAGCTTTGACTATAATATTAAGCCCTTATATTCTCAGCCCTCCTTACTGCCACCCCCTGGGGGGGACGGGAAGCTAAGTTAATTACACATCTAGTTATTGATGTGACTGTGGATACAACCTTTCCCTAATGAGGCCATTGTCAAGTGAAATTCCAAAGGTAGAGGTAGCTTTCAGTGATCATGTGCCAACAGGGTGAATCCCACGGCTTTCCATGGCTTACTGAAGGTTGATGCAATGGAATCTACTCTGCTCCACGCCAACAACCTCCCAAGTGGTCTTCCTGCCTCCAGTTCCACCTTCTGTTATTCATCATAGATGCTCTCCCCACCCCCTTACTCATCCTAAGTGACTGCTTTCACCATGTTGCTTTAATGCTCAGTAACTCCCCATTGCCTGGCATTCATACCCCTCCTAATTAAGCTCTGGTCTCACAATTCCTTAAAATAAACCTGTTATTCCAGCAAAGGTTGTTTTTTCATTGTTCTTCAAACATGGCAAGCTCATTTCCTTCTTCATTCTGGTGTGGGGTTCTTTAGGTTGCAAATGACAAAAATCCAACTCAAATTTGTTTAGGTAGAAGGGGGAACTCTACAGGCTCACAAATCAAGGAAGGCAGGGGTAGCTAGATTCCTGACACAAATGGAACTAGGAAACAAAGTGTTTCTCAGATAGTCTCTGTCAGTCTCTGCCTCTACCTGGTTGTATAGATTCAATCTGATAGGGGCTATCAGAGGAGAGGAAGTGAAACTGTCAGTCTTCATGGTTTCAGGTTCAAAAATTCCAGGGAAGAGCTCTGATTGACCCACTTTGTGTCAGGTGACCATCTCTGATATAATGGTAATAGCCAGGAGGTTGTCAATAGCCGTACTTGGTTTAGGATAAGCTTCACCCATAATAATTCTCACCAGGAAGGTGGGGTCTGTAACATGGTTAGAATAGGAGCACGGAGCAGAGCCCAGGACGCTGTTCTTGTATTCTGGGCAGTCAAAATAATTGATGCATACACCAGTGCCTGTTTATGAGGTTGCCACCACCTGCTATGCTCATTCACTTCCTTCCCCTCATCCCAATCTGACCATCTGCCTTACGGAATAAAAGGTCAAGGTTAGGAAAAGAAAGATTACATTTGAATGCCTATAAAATGTGCATGTTATCTAAAGTAATCCACACAATTGCCCTGTAAATATGGTACTATTATCCATATTTTTCAGACGAGCTTAGAAAAGTTATCTACCTGGATCAGGGGTCATTCAACTAGTAAATGGCTGAGCCAGGTTTAGAAACTGGCTCTGTTGGATTCTGTTCACAGTTCTGAGCATGGAAAAAGGATTCAGTTCTCTGGAGCTGCACTAGAAAAGAAAAGTTTCACCTTTTACAAGTGATACCTTGTTTATATGATCCAAAACACATGGTTGATTGAAAACATGTGACTGTTCAGTTTTCTCAATTTTACATTTAGGTTACTTAAGTGTAGGCAGATACGGTGTCAGGGTAAATATCCAGTGGTATTTCCTCAGGAGAGGACTAATTCTAACCATACATCATTCCTTCATCCAACAAATATTTATTGACACCTTCCGTGTAAATCAGTTAATTACCCTCACACATCATCTTCTTTTTACATTAGATTTTATGTTTTGACATCATTTAGATTCATGCATGTGGCCTCGGTTACATACAAACTGGACATTTCACTATTTTCTGACTCTTCCTGCCTCACTTTTGCAAGAGTAGTTAGTTTTTTCTGCTTACAATATCTCCCCCCTCCCTTCTGCTGGTTTAAACGCTGCTTATTCTTCAAGGCTTGATTCAAACTCCATTTCCCCTCTGACCCTCCCCACCCTACTCTGCCCATCTCAGTGATGTTCTCACTCCTCTAAATACAGTATCAAAGAAATTACTTGATTTTATTTAGCCTCTCAAGCCAACATATAATTGCAAGCTTCTGGAGGGCTGGAATAGTGTCGTGGTTTTCAGGATCCCTGTGGCAACCACGACAGTGTTGAGTGCATAGCAGGTGTTCACTAAATGTTAAGATAAGAAAAACTCATATATTCATATTAAATTATTTAGAGGAATGCAATGGATTTCTATAGACTGCATACAATGCCTTTGTAAACATTAAAAAGGAGTATTAATATAATGTAATGTTAAGAGTACAGACTTCGTGTTTAAGGCAGGATTTGAATTCTGGCTCATGTCATTTAGTTGATGGAGTCTCAGGCCAGCCTCAGTTCCTTCATTTGTCAAGTAGAGCTGAGACCTGCTACTTCATAGAGATTTCTGTCTTCATGAGATGTAGTTTATTAGGTGTTTGGCCTAGTACCTGACGCATCATTGTGCACAATGGTGGGGTAGGCGAGGTTACCCAAGCATATGAGTGCTACCTAAAAATGTACAACCCAATTAATTATATCAGGACAAGCTTTAAACTAATTTGATGTGTAGTTATTATATGTCATTACATTATATTACATGTTATTACTTTCCTTATTGAACCCTCAACATGGGAGGTTGGTATGGGGAGGGTGACTCCTCTAGATAGGGTTGGAGGGCAGGCTTCTCAGAAGGTGACATTGCCTCTAGACCTGAATGACAAGGAATCAGCCATGTGACAGTCTGGAACAACAACATTCCAGACAGAGGGAACAGAAAGGGCAAAGGTCCTGAGGCAGGAATATGCTTGAGGTACAGAAAGCAGGTTGGAGCTTGATGGGTAAGGTGGGAGGTAAGTAGAGGAAAGACAGCACAAAAGTTGGTAGACCTTAGTAACAAGTTGGGGTTTTATTCCTATTTCAGTAAGAAGCCATAGGAGGGTTTTAAGCAAAGGAGTCATCTGATATCCAGTGTCCAAGGTGGGCCCTGGTGATTCTTGCTCCCTGGTATTCACACCCTCCCACATTCAGTAAGACTGACTTGTAACTAACAGGTGATTGTGCAAATGGCAGAGTGTGACTTTGGAGGCCAGACTGTGAATGACGTTGGGGTTTCTGTTTTGCTCTGTCTTGATTCATTCGCTCTGGAAGAAGACAGCTGCCATGCCATGAGATGTCCAAGCAGCTGTAGGAGAGGTCTGTTTGGCAAGGAACTGAAGCCTCCTGCCAACAGCCATATGAAAGAGCCACCTTGGAAGTGGATCTTCCGGCCTCAATCTAGCCTTTGGATAACTGCAGTGCTGGCCAGCATCTTACCTGCAACCTCAGGAGAGACTTAAAATCAGAACCTCCCAGTGAAGGGGCTCTCAAGTTCCTGATCCTCAGAAACCGTGTGAGATAGCAAATGTTCATTTTTTAGCTTAAGCTCCTAAATTTTGAAGTAATATGTTCTGTAGCAATAGGTAACTAATTCAAGTAGTATCATTTGATTTTGATTTTCTCCACTTGGGCTGCAGGATGGACATAGAACCTTGGAGGGGTAAAGAGTAGAAGCAAAGAGAACACTAGGAAGGCATGGTAGGTTTCCAGGTGGGTGATGGCGGTGGCTTGAACCAAGGGGGGTTTGCCAGGGGTGTGCAGAAGTGGTCAGCCATGGTGGAGCTGTGTGATCTGATGATGGGCTCACTGACGGGGCTTTGGGGTGTGAGAAGTCAAGGTTGACGCCTTTATTTTGGGTCTGGGAAATTGGGATGATGGTAGCGCCATTTACTAAAAGGGACGAATCAGTTTGGAGAGACAAATCTAGACTCCACTAGGCATAAAATAAAGATTGTGTTGCATGACAGAACAAGACAGCTTAACCAGAAGCAGTTTTCAATCACCTACGTAGTACAAATGAGAATTGTCTATGTTTCAATAAAAACACCTTTAGTCAGTACCTTGGAGCTGGCTTCCTTCTTCTCAATTAAGTAGAAAGCAATTAAATTAGAGTCCAGCTTCGAGGAGTTCATTATGCCTCATCGAAAATGATAAATGACTCTTGGTGACCTCATCACCTCGCCAACACAGTCCCACCTCGTTTTTCAAAGAGCTAATGAAACCAAAGGATTTCTCCCTCCTCAGTAGCAGGGCCAACAAAAACAGAGTGCAAACCATGAAAGGCAAGGAAGCAGAGAAGGAGGCAGGAGAGAAAAGAGGAGAGGAAACCCACACTTGACATGGTGACAATTGGCCAAAGTGACTTTGAAGTGCAAACTTGAAAAAACAACCCACCTATCTACATATTGACTTCCTATCTGTCCCATTGCTTTAATCCACCTCTGCTTGGTACACAACACTGAGGGGTGTCTGTGTGCACGTGTGTGTGTGTGTGTGTGTGTATGTGTGTGTGTGTGTGTGTGTTGGGCAGGGGGCGGGGGGACAGACCTGTCCTTTTTTTTGGAAAGAAATAAAGATGTAGGAAAAAGGGAAGGGCGAATGATAACAGGGAGGGCTTTGGAGTTGATAAAGACATCGGTTGGTACTTATTTGCCCTTTAAATTACCTTGAGCCAGAACAAGAACATGAATTACTCTCCCTGCTCGGCTGGTAAGGAGCAAAGCTGGCTGCAGAACCTGGGGGCAGCAGGAGGAAGGGGTTAGGAGCAGGAGCTTTTCACGTGCACTTGAGTTCTGGCTGCCTGACTTTGCAGCTGTGTAGCCTTAAGCAAGTTACTTAACCTTTCTGGACCTCAATCTCTTCATTGGTAAAATGGGAATGATCCTATTGCACATTAGACACTTCGTTACTGCCAAGCATAGGATGAGCACTCGGGAAGAATCAGTTGTCTCAGCTATAGTTTTGTTCTGACTCTCAAGTTAACATTTTTTTTTTTTTCCCATTGTGTCACATCTTACATTCTGACTGTTGAGGAACTCTATTTAAGATAAATGATTTAGGACAAGGTTTGGCAAATATTTTCTGGAAAGGACTAGGTAGTGTATATTTCAGTCATTGAGAATCATACAGTCTCTGTTGGAACTACTCACCTCTGTTGTTATGGTGCAAAATCAGCTATAGACAATACGTAGATGGATACGCACGACTACATTCCAATAAAACTTTATTTACAAAAACAGATGGCCGCTGGATTTGTTCTCCCAACCCCTTATTTAGGAGACAGAGCTGGGTAACTGTAATTTCAAGTGCCCTGAGTATAACACCCCCCTGCATTGTTGATCTCTGTTTATATCTACAATTTCTTGAGTATTTAAAGGCACCTCTTTCGTTTATCATCACAGAAACCCTGTGAAGTGGTAGTGACAGCTAAGGAGTTTACTGAGTGCTTATCATGTGCTGAGCACTTTGCGGGCATCCCTGAAGGCAACAGAAGCTACACCGCACTCAGGTTCTGGATCCAGAGCGTTTGAAGTCGACTGGGTGACCTTGGGCAAGTCATCAAAACTCTCTCTGCCTCAGTTTTCTGATCTGTAAATGCTTTTGTACTTGTAAAGCTCTTAGAAGCATGCCTGGCATATAATAAGTGCTCAGGAAGTGTTAGCTAGCTCAATGAATCTTCTTAACTACCTGGGAGAGAGTTACTATTATCTCCATTTTACAGATGAGGAAACTGAGGCATGAAAAAAGGAAGTACATTTCCCAGAATCATCAGGGTGTTCTTCAGCCAGGGTGGGGACAAGGGCTGTATGACCCCAAAGTCCTTTTTCTGTTAGGACCACACATCATTGTCTCCCAAGGAGGGGTCGTCACCTTTATTCTATGGAGGAGGAAGCTGAGGATCAGAGAGAAACCATGTTTGCCTGAGCATGGGCGGCCAAGACTCCGATCCTAATCTCTGATTCCTGGTCCGGGATTAGCTCAGTGACCGAAATCCTCTCTCCTCTTTCAGGGATCATTAAATCCAGAGACCATCAGCAAATTCAGGAGGAGGAGGAGGGGTGAAGGAGAGGAGAGGTAGGAGGAGGAGGAGGTGGAGGAGGAGGAGGAGGAGGAGATGGAGGATTTTAATGTCTGGAGTTGATGAGAACTGACTTACCGCTTCCCTTCAGTGGTGGACTCTCCTTCCAACGTGAGCTTGATCGATGAAAGAAGGTGATATTCCAACGACAATCATTAATGCCACCACCAAGTGTTATTGGGTGTTCGGTGTTCCAGGCACTGTGCTACATGATGCTCATGCATCATTTTATTTAATTCTCACAGCAAGTCTACAAGAAAGGTCCTAGATGATCCTTGCTACAGGTGAGGGAACCTGAAGCTCTGAGAGATAAACACTTTGTCACCCAGGTGTCACATGGTGAGTATGTGGCAGAGACAGGATGTAAAACTGGATCCATCTGACTTCAAAGCTTGTGCTCTGAAAACTTTCACTACCGTCGTCAAATCCGTGTCACCTCCGATGGCCATGGTGGCACAGAGGTCCGGGGTGCCCCTTCTCCCCTCCTTCCCCTCCCCCTGCCCCACAAGCCCCTCTCTTACGGGTGGCAGGGCCTTGAGTTTGGGTCATGCATGTGTAAATTTGGTGACTCCGTCTGTGGAGGACTTTTCTATGGTTTCTCTTCTTCCCTGGCACTGTATCTGCTTGCTCCCCATCTGCTGAGCAAATGTAGAGAGTCTTCATTATCAAAATGTGACCCAAACTTCACCAGCCATGCTGCCATCATCTGAAATAGCCATGAACTAGCTAAGTGGCCGGGCCTGGGGTGGCACCCGACACCTCTAAGGTAGCTCAATAAAGTTAATTCAATATAGAATGAGTATCTTGGGAAAGGAACTAACATTTATTGAGTATTGTTGATGGAGGCTCTTAGTTTGTTAAGCCTCCCAACACCACAGAGAGGCGGGGTTAACATCCCCCTCTTCTCAAAATGGCTCCCATTTTGAGAAAAGCTACTCAGCTGGTAAGGAGTAAAGCCAGGACTTGAGGCCAGCCCTTTACAAGACCACGACACGACTTGGTGAAGTGACCGTTGTCTTGACAATAAGAGGCAGCAGACAGTGGGATCTGGAGATGGCTGAACAGGAAGTCAGTACACCTGGATCCTTACCTTGACTCAGCTGCAGCCTCCTTTCCTGAGACCTCAGACAAGTCCCCGCCCTGCCCGGTCTCAGCTTCTTCATTGCTGAAAGGAAAGGGTTGAATCGCATCTGCCTTTCCCAGCGCATGGGATTTAAGAAGGGCTGGAAGAGGCCAGGGCATTAACTAGCATTGACTCACTAGAGGAAGAATATAATTCATTTTTAAATTTTATTTCAGTTTTTCTTATTACCTCAACAAGAACATCTCATCATGATTCATTCATTCATTCATTCATTCAAAAAATGCTGATGGAGAATGCCTACTATATGCCAAAGACATTATAACGGGGATGGAGCAGTTGAACCAGACAGAAAAGGACCCTGCTCTCTTGCAGCTTGTATTCAGCAAGGCAGGGGGAGGTCAGACAAGAAACAAACAAGCAGGCATTGATGACATCATAATGGCATAGGTTATGAAAAGAACGGAAGTAGGGGGAGGTGCACGTGGCAGTCTGGCTGAGGTGCAGGGACACGGAATTGGAAGTGAGGGGATGGAGCAACTGAGAGGCTAAGATATGGGGTGTTGACATCATGTCCAGTGGGTGTGGCTGGCACCAAGAATGGCAAGGTGCAGGGTGGGGGGGAGTAGAGTGAACCTGTGTGGGAGCCATCCACGAGGAGGGGTGCCGGTGTGGGAGGGGCTGTGCATCTGTGAGGATCGGCTGGTGGTCATGATAGCATGAGCTTCATCGCACTGGTGCTCTTGGAGGAGGGAGAAGAGTTGGAATGAAAGTGGCAAAGCAAGGAGCACTCTGGCCCTCCTCAGGCCTTGAAGCATGCACGGTGTGAGTGGGCTGCAGGGGAGTTAGGGGTGCCTGGGTGGTGAACACAGAGACGTGCCCCCTACTTCCCCCTCCAAGCAAAGACTTGTTGCCCCTCTGCTGGGGATGTTGTCCGTAGATCACCTCCAGCTACTGGTCTCTCTAGGGCTGCAGGAGGAGAGCCACCTCTCCCAAAGACAGAGGAGGCACGCTCAACCTCTCCCTCTGCCCCTTCCTGCCTCCGCCCCACCTCTGCCACAGGGGTTGTGAGCCCTAATAAATATCAAATCGCATGCCAAGTTCCACTTCAGCATCTGCTTGCAGGGAACCCCACGTGGGACACTCAGGGATAGTCAGGATTTGGTGAAGACAAGTGTTAAAGAAAAAATTATTCCTGACACTTGCTAAAGATGGTAAGAAAGACTTTACTCAAGGGGGTGGAGCTGCTACAACAGGATTTTGTAGCAGACGGGGAGAGATCAGGCTCAACTTCAGATACATCAAGGAAAAGTATAGGGTGTAGGTGGATGGAAAATTACTAAGAGAAAACTTCTAGGGTAAAAGAGGGATTCTGGCTAAACCAGACTAACAGGATTCTTGCTGAAGGCAGGCAGGGATGATCAGACAGCATCTGGGGGATGGTGGAGGATGAGAAACCTGATCAGATGTGGGGCGTGGTTGGATATTGAGGGTGGGGGATTCTGGCTAAACTGACTCAGCAGGATTCTTGCTAAAATTGGGCTCTTGGGGGACACGCCCAGGGAGGGAGACTAAAGTTCAGTTAAGAAGAGAACCTTTGTCATAAGGAGAGAATCTCTTTGTCAGTTTGAAGGGGACATTCAGGGAAGCAGTCGAAGACATAAGGGTGTTTGCTGAAAAACTTTATTTCCATGGAGCACAGTGGCTTTGGGACTCTGGGGCACAGAAGGCACTTGGATGCAGTTAGACGGTGAGGATCTGGGTGTTGATGTCTTTGGAACTCAAGCTTTGGTGACCACAGAGCATCAGGGTACACCAGAGATTTCCTTTTAAGTCCTCAGAACTGCCCTTCTCGAACTTCTCACCTTCCCGCAAGGTTATTGATGACTATGAGTCAAAAAAATCATTTGTACAATATCTTGGTATGTCCTACAGGGGTGATTTGGCATCTGTTGTATCATCTTTGGCTTTTAGCGTTTTAGTGATACAGAGAATAATTTAATATTCAGTTTATCTCTTAATTCTATGACGACCTTATGAAATAGATAATATTATTGCCATTATATAGATGAGGAAACTGAGGCTTAGTGAGAAAGAATAACTCGCTCATGCTTATGTAATTTGTGCATTTGGAATTCAAACCCGATTTTAACCCCAGGATCAACATGTCATTCTGTGCCCTCTCATCGCGGTGGTACATGTTTTTTGTGATAGTCCTCATTGAAATATTTATCCCCGTAAGAACTCTTGTGCTTCTGAGACCACTTATTTTGATGTTGGGGTGGCCATTGTCATAACACCCAGCATTAGTAATTCACAAGGACTGTCATGTGCCTGGCTTCAAGAATTTTCTTCTCTTGATGAGAATCTGTGGAAAGGAGATCAAGTTTCTATCTGTTTTTTGTTCCATTTCTCCCAGAAAAGTCCTGGTATGGAATTTCTTTGTAGCCGGATTCTAGAAATAGGTGGTGCTAACTTGATTTAAAGTGCATGTAGTCTGTTTTCTGTCTAAACGTCAAAACCATAACCTCTGACATTGAGATTCAAAAAAAAAAATTTTTTTTTTCTCTGATCCTTTGACCTGTAAAAGTACACTGCTTTCAGATTATAGCATTGAGCTGTTAGTGCTTGCCTGTAGATTAATATAAAACATCTATGCTTGCAGTAGCCATTCGGGATCCTATGCTGAGAAGGATGCCAATGCCTGGCTCTAATACATATATCCAGAACAACTTACCTTTTAACTGGAGTATAATCAATTTTTTCCCACAACAGGAAGGCAGACTTAAATGCCTAAATTAACCTACATCCCTGTCGTCGATATCTATTTTTAGTGAGAGTTAGCTGTTAGGGGAAAATATGCTGTTTGAAACTCGATGTGACCTGGAAAATGAGGAGAGCAGCTTAGGTTGCTTTAACATCATTTCTCAAAAATGTTCTTGACACCTGTCTAGTGGAATAGGAAGGGCTGCTAGGAGAAGGGGTTATCTTGGGGGAAGATGCAGCACAGAAAACTCAGCCAATTCAGAACTTCTCCGGCCCTGCAGGAGAGGGTTGGGAGAGAGAGAGAGAGAACAGAGGGGGAAGGGAGTTTAGAGACCAGCCCCTCCACCCAAGAACCGCATTCTTAAGATGTGGACCGGGAGTGCAGGAAACCCAACCCGCAGGACGGATCCAGCCCCAGCAGAGGGGAGTTCACACGTACCAGGAGCAGATGAAAGCTGTGTTTGATTCTGGATCATGCCTGTGCTGTTGGCCCAGGTGGCATTATTCATTTCGTGCCGTTCCATACTTCGCAGGAAAAGCACAGCAGGCTTATAATGCTTGAGTTTTTAAACATTCAGAAGGCTGTGATGCTATAAATAAGCTTCCTGTGTCAGAGATTAAATCAACCAAGATGCCTGCCATGCCAACTTTATTTCTGAAACAACATGTTTTCAACAGAAATCAAAATACATGTTAATCCTTCCCTTCTGACAGGCTAATACGAGCCTTGGAAATCACAGCGGAGAGCTACCGGGAGGACGTTAAGCAGCAGAAGCCGTGTCTGCTCGGCTTATCTGCTGGAGAAGGCCGCAGCCGTCCCTCAGTTTGGAATCCTTCTGCTTGGACTTGTGGCATGGCGCTGCCGAGTTAAGATTGGGCTGGGCTGTTCTTATCAGAAAAGGCTTGGTGATCGTGTTTTGGATAAAACAACACAGAGGCTGTGTCTTTGAGATGACTAATAACAGGTTGGCAAATGGCTGTCCATCCTGACATCCCTTGACTCTTCTTTTGGTGACAGCACACTGGTTTTCTCTAAGAAACCATTCTTCACCCACTCTCAGTCCACAGGGTTCTATGTAGGCGATTCCATTCATTTGCCAGCCCCAGGGGCGGGCCCAGGGCTACCCCATCAGAGCTGTCCGCCTCCTTCCTTGTCCATGGCCATTGATTCAGAGCTGAGCCAATGACCAAGTGGGCTAAGTGGACTAAATCCTGGACCTTGGCTGGGAAGAGGAGCTCTTGGTTTTGCTGCGGTTACTAGCTTGGAGCTGTGAACTTTACCACTTGGTCACCTGAGAGTGAAGCTGTCCCACAGTAAAGCAAAGATGAGAGATGGAGACAGATTCCTAGATACAGCCCTATTTGAAATCACATGCACTCCTGGACTTGTTTACATGAACAGGTTCTATTCTTCTTCATCGAGAATGGGTTGGCTTTCTGTCACTGGAAATTGAAATAGTCCTGACTAATTCAGTGGTCCAGCTGATTAATTCAGCCAAACTGGTCAATTCAGTGACAACATGTATTTATAGATTTATCAACCCCTTGTTAGACTAGATTTATTCTAACTTAGTGAGATTGATGGTGGGACAGTCCGGGACAGACTCAGAGCCAGGGAAAGAGTGTGGCCACAGGCTCCCAGCAGAGGCAGAGTGGCCCTGAAAAGCTGGGCACAGAGGTTGGTGAGCAAAGGCTGAGGACCCTCAGCTGGAGTCTTTGCTGTCTTGCTGGACACTCTTCAGAACCCCAGCCTCTAGGGAGAAGTGGCCTCCAGCCAGGGATCCTTAGCCTTCCAGAGTACCTTTAAGGATGTGATAAGCTGTATTCCTTCTCCCTAGAAAGATTCACATGTGCTCTTTCCCACAAAGTTTTCATGTAATTTTGGGTGGCTCACAGAATCACAGAAACTCAGCCATGAACCCCAGGGATTCCAGATCACACGGTAAGATCCTTGACAGGTGATACCTTTTATATTTTATAAGATCTCTTGTGAATGATACATCTTTTTGCTGGTTAAGATTTTTGATGACTGACTTTGTCCCAGCCATTGTACTTAACATGTTGTGTGTTTACTTATATTTTTACAATGACCCTATGGGGTGGATATTATTACTATCCTAATTTTACAAATCAATAATTTGAAAGATGGAAAAGTTAGGTAGCTCGCTGAAGGTCACATGGCTTATAAGTAAGCAAAAGCTAAACCTAAGTCTAGAAGACACAAGACGACACAATCTCAATCACTTCACTGACTTTAGCAATTACCCTAGTACTAATGGGTCACAATGACTGCCAGTGCATAATGGCTAGAATCCTCACATCTAACTTAAATCCATCATGATGCAGCTTAAACCCATTGCTTTCTGTAAGTAATATGGGATTGCATTGGTTCCAATCTCAAATTTGGCATGTGAATTGTAGTAAATTACTTAGTGTCTGAGACTGAGGTTCTTTTTACGAGGAGTGTGGTTAATATATTTTTTTCCATTTTCTTTATTTTTTTTAATTTAGAGAATTACAAAAGGAAAATGTGCTTGTAAAAACAACGCAGAAATGGACAGCAGAGAGTAGGCACAGCCTGAAAATTCCCCCAGTGGTTGCTGCCATGGCCACCTCACTTTCAAGAGGCGACCAGTTTTAAAGTTGGGGGCATATTCTCTCAACCCTGTTCCACAGATTTGGAGTCTCCCCACAACACATGTGCAGAGTATATGTTTTTCCAGCTTTATTGAAGTGTTATTGACAAAATGGTATATTCTAAAGGTAAACAACTTGATGTTTTGATATATATATATAGAGAGAGAGAGATCATGAAATAAGCCAATTAACATATTCAACGCCTCATATAGTTACAGTATTTTTTTTTCTTTTTCTTTTCTTCTTCTTTTTTTGTTTTTGTTTGTGCATTTGGTGGTGAGAACACTTACGATCTACACTCTTAGTAAATTTCAAATATACAATACAGTATTGCTAACTATAGTTGCATCGCTTGTACAGTTTATTTCCGAGCAAAAATAGAATCATATATCTTGGAACCATTCCACATCAGGGGTACATATAGATCTACTCTTTTGCTTTTAATGGCTATATTTAATACACAGATATGGACATACATATTTAGCTTTGTCTTTCCCTGACCGATGGACATTTCAGTTGCTTCCATTTTTAAAAATTATTTTTCTAAATCCTGCTGCAGTGAATACACTTGTATATATATCTTTGCTCATATGACTGAGTAGTTCTATAAAACAGATCCCTAGAAGTAGAACTGCAAGGTCAAACATGCTTCTTTATTTTAAAGTAAATGCATGAGAGACCATTTTTGGCATTATTAAAGGGATTCCAGTGAAATGTCCTGGAGCTTGCTAGGTTTGGCTCTTTTTCCTGTGCTTAGGATCATTTGGGCACGGGACAACGTGCCGTCTTGGTTGTTCTGGTTGTCGCACTCCCACTGGAGCCTTCTTTATATTCAAGGGCTCATCTGAGTCCCGTCTTCCCTTGGGCGGTCCAGGGCTTATGTTTATTGTGGCAGATTTGGAGCCAACTTCCCAAGCTGTGCACATCTCCCCTCTGAACACATGCTGCCCACCTGCAGACATCAGCTGGGGCTTGGGAGCTGCTGCCCAACCAGGCAACGACTGGTTGTACCTCAGTGATGCCCACGGCCAAAGCCGGAAACCACTGTCTGTTAAGAGTGCGAGGGAGATGCACAGGAATGGTTGCCCAAAATGGAAATGCTGGAGACCGACAGCCTTTGACAAAACCTCATTAATTGGTTCACTCCTTTAACAACATTTTTTGAGCGTTTGCTATGAGCCGAGCACTGTAACCAAAGTCAGAGATACAGTAGGTCACCGAAAGCACAAGTGGCACCCCTACTCATGGTGACTCTAGGAACATTACAGTTAGGGATAGATAGATACTTTCTTCTCCTGTACAAGTTTGGTTTCATATATCGGAAACACCTTAAATAAAAGGTTCATTTGAAAAGGTATTTTAGAAACCAGAACTAATCAACCCAAGCGGGGGCAAAGAGAAACCTTCCCTTAAAAAAGCAAATAACATTCCCCA
Organism: Propithecus coquereli; assembly: GCF_000956105.1. Lineage (NCBI taxonomy): Eukaryota > Metazoa > Chordata > Mammalia > Primates > Indriidae > Propithecus > Propithecus coquereli. The sequence goes on from NW_012142746.1 coordinate 703,770, forward strand.
ATGCAGTGGTAAGTCAACAGAGTATTGGGGTAGAAAATTAAATCGAGTGATGTTAATCAATGTGGCTCCATCTCCCCCTTCTCCCTCCTATAGAGTTGTTTCCCCCACCCCTGCTGAGGGGATCACATGACCTCTTTACTCCCAGCACAGATGATTGGATCAGGATTGAACCCCTGACTTAAACTCAGCCAATCAGAGTCTCTCTTGGGGAGTTGGTGTTCTCACATGACCACTTTGGGGCTGCTTAATTGGGAAGCATTACAAAGGTGGGAGTCGTGTCCTGGCCCATGAGCAGATGGAGCAGAGAAGGCCACACTGCAGAGAAAGAGAGAATGAAGCTGGTAGAAGCAAAGAAGCAGAGAAGACAGCCATGACACTCCAGGAAGGAAAAGAGAGCTGGAGAAAGTAACTACCTTTATGTAAGAATTCTCTCCTGAGAACAAGAGCACTTCCTGTTGTTGGGTTCCCTGAGTCTCCCCTGAACCATTCCAACAAAACCCTGTTTTTTCTCAAGTAACCTGGACGATTCCTCTTTCCAATCAAGAATCCCACTCCCCAGGCTAAGACAGTATTTACTCCCGTCATTGTACATAGAGAAAAAGAGCAATAGAGAAGCTTCTTTTTATTCTGTTCCTAAAGGCTAAATAGGATACATTCTTGGGAGATATATTCTGTTTGACTCTGCCTGCCATTTTTCTGATGGCCTGATTGTTTTGGAAACGTGCTGAACTCTGTCCTCAGGGACTCCCTAAAGAAGGCTCAGCTTGGAGGATTCATGAATCTGTTTGTTCATCAATTAGAGAGCCTGGGAAGCAGACACTGGGTGGGATGCTCCTCACTGCTCTCTGCTGGGTGGAGGTGGGACATGTAACTCATCTCCAGGAGAAAGGTCCCCAGAAATGTGGCCTCCCCTTGGAGGCCAGTGAAGGCTCTGCTATTTTCCCCTGGAGAAACCAACAACCTGGGCATGCCTGTTTAAACCAGAGTTATAATTTTAATCCAAACCTAGAAGCTCAAAGTCAGTGAGAAAGTAAAGACATTTCCAAAGAGTTTCTGATCGCTGATTGGTGATGAGGAGTGAAGGGCAACAGGACTGCCCCGAAAAATTTTTTCTTTCAATGACTAGCAAAACTCAGAGGGATTCAAACAAATTCATATTCTTGCTTTAACTACACACACTTATGCATACGACACAAACACACATTTTAAAAGTTTTATTGTTGGATCACTGTGGCACGAAGCACATACATTTATCAGGGGAGAACTGGATGAAACTGTATCAAAAAGAGTGGCTTTCGTGGCTGGGCGAGTTAACAGTTCAGTTCATTATCCCATGGGAATCTCTGCCAAGATGAATCTCTCCTTTTCCCAGAAGCTTTGAAAGAAATGGAACTCAGTAATCTTGGTAGAGGAATTTGTCACGAAAGACATGTTAAAGGACAGGGAGGTGTCTCCTCTTGCCTCCCCAGCCCCTGCCGCCTCATTCCCCAGCACTGGTCCATTGCTGTCCATGCCAGTTGACCACGAAAAACTCTATCCCCTCCCCTTCAGGATCCAGCCCGGATGCTTATGCTCCCAGAATTCCCATCGCCTCTAGGTCTCCTTGGTGGGTTTTCTAACTCAAACTGGCATGCAGTGCTGAGCGCGGGGACTCAGGCTGGCATTGGGAACAAATCTGGTTTCTTTCTTTGTCTTCACTCCCCCTCCCCCATCCCTTCCCCCTCCAGCCCCCTTCCTTTAGATAGGCGCCTTCAGCTGTGTGTAAATTAAGCACATTCTTGTGCTTTTGCAGGTCACATCTGGGATGTTCTGGACATCTCTGGTATAAACGCTGAATTTATGAAACCAGTAATTTGCTGCTCCCAGTTTATAATGCCTGACATTGTCACTGTTTGCTTAGAGTTTTGGTATTCGATGTTCTTAATGTTAAGGTCAATTTTATTGATACTGAACTTCATGCCCTCATTTCTTTTTCCCCATTGCGTCTTTTTGAGGCACACACAGAAAGGGTAACTAATCTTAATATCTTGTGTTCACAATTCTATTTAGCATGAAATCAGTAACTGACATATTAATTATAATAATCTGTTAAATATACTTTACCTACGTGTTAATTATGGGAGACCATTCTCATTTATTTCTCTGGGTAGCCTATTAATTCAACCCAGATGGTACAGCTTTGTGAGACGGTAATACTGAGCATTTGCTGAATAAATCATGTTGCCAAGATACGGCAGCGAAAATGTTATCGTATCTGAATAAGCTTTAGTATGATATAACATGAAAGAAAACTTACCTATAACTTATAGACTGGAGCTTAGTTAAAAACAGAATTTGTATACAAAATGTTCAAAAAAAATTTTTTTATGGAACATATAATGTTTCCTCCAAAAGAGTGGATTCTTTATTCAAGCCCAGTGCCCCATAAATAATTCCAAGAGGGGGAAAAGGAATCCTGACGCAGGCGGTTCATCATAACCCGGGGGGAGGGGAGAAAAGGCAGCCGTGCTTTTCTTGGATGTTGTGACGTCAAGACGGGCATCATCTGGGGAAGTGACGAAACACCCTTTCCTGCTTCCTCCATTTTCTTGCCTGCTTTTAACTCCTTCCTGGAGACTAGTAGGCAGAACTGGGCTTCATCTCTCGGGGCTCTCTACTTTGGGCCATCTTTACACTTCAGAGGCTGATCCATCTCCAAAAGGAGATGATTTCAATGACAAAGCTTGAGATCAGCCAATATCATCTTCTTTCTTGGAAAGATCTAGTCTCGCTGGCCAGATACTTACAGTCCAGCAAAGCGCATAGCAACAATTTCATTGGCACTCACTCATTATTTGTTTCTAAGAAGACCTGTGCCAGTTTTGGGGAACCTGTGGTGGACAAGACTCACATGGGCTCTGCTTTCACAGAACTTACGATTCAGGGGAGGCAAACAGGTAGTTGTAATGGAGCGCGATTCCAGGGGACTGTGGCTGTCAGAGCACAGAGCAGAGGCCCCCAATACAGACCCGGGCAGGAGAAGCCTTCCCAGAGTGGTAATTTCATCACTTCTCTCTAAGGGATGAGCAGGAGCTATTCAAGTGGAAGACTACAGAGTGACCCAGGTGGAAGGAACAGCATCTTCAAATAGCACATCACATATTCATGGAACTGAAAGAAGTTGGTGCAAGTGGAACGTAAGTTTAGTGGGGAGAGGGGTTTGTGGAGACTTTTAAGAGATGTGGCTAGATACATGTGCAGAGGCCAGATCATGCAAACCACAGGAAGGAGTTCAGCTTTCATCCCAAGGACAATGGGGGCCATTGAAGGGTTTAAGCACTGAGGGGACATTGCCAGATTTACATTGTAGGAATTTCATTCTAGCTTCACAAAGGAGAGCAGGTAGCAGGCTGGAGTTGTCAAAACTGGAGATGATGGTGTCTTGGATCAGAAGAGAGACAGGGATTTTTTTTTTTTTTTTTTTTTTTACCTCTTCGCCCCCTCAGCCTTGCCTAAATCCTTTCTTTCTCAAAGCCTTTCCTGAAATCTCCAGCCTTCACTAAGCTCTTCCTTCTTTGAGCTTTACTAGCAATGTTTTACAAATTGTTTCATATTTGAAAACAAGCAAATTCTGGTTTGAGCCTGGTTTGATTCTCCACTCCCTCAAACACTAGTACAGGTGTGCCTGTCTCTTCCATGATGTTTGAGGTTGTCTGCTAACTTCTCTTTGTCCTGTCTCTCCTCCACTGACACACGGCTTATAGTAAATTCTGTGTTTGACCAACTCATGCATGATGCCCATGGCTGCTTTTGCTATATATTTATCATGAGATTATATTTTGTGATTGCTCCTTGACCACTCAATCTAAAAACAGCTATCTCTCATTCTCAGAGCTCCCCTGCTCCTCTCCTTCATAGCATTAATCACAATGTGCAATTAGAGGTTAATTTGATATGTTTTCCTCTTTGTGCTTTTTTTCTGCCTCTCCCACTAGACCAGTCCCACCAGGGCAGAGACCATGTCTATTTCTCCTCATTGAATTCTAAGCATGTAGCACCGTGCCTGCCTGGTACATAATAGTTGTGCAATGGATAAGAATTTCTTGATTGAATCATTGCATTATTTTTCTAACACTGAAGGCCCTCTAACTCTTGTGGGGGCATCTGGATCTCAGAACACATTTCAGATGTACACTTTTAAGCTTAGAGAAAGAGTTGGAAGCCGGAGATGCAGAAATGGGAGCCATGTGCCAAAAACAGTGACAGTGTCTAGAAAGTGGCCTTCTGTCCCAATGATTAGAATTTATGTAAATGACTTGGGCACAGGATGAACTTAAGTCCACTGGAGAGAGATTTACCTGAAGAGTGGGAACTATTGGATAGCGGAGAAATTTTGAACATCCAAAGAACATTAACAAGCATGTGAATTTCGTGAAGGACACTATTATTTTAGAATTGATTTTGAGTTTTAGATTCTGTCTTCATTTGTTTTCTAAGAAACAATCAACCTTCCTTCCATTCTATATTTTCACCTACCTACTTCCTTTTGTTCATCCATTGGTTCATCAAATGTTTCCTGAGTACATGAAACATTCTAGGCTGTGGACCTTGCTGGAAAGTGACTATTGGAAAAGTAGATGAGTGAGCCTTAAGACACTAAGAGTAAAATACACCTCTGATTGAAGGGCCAGGGCAGAGGCTTCAGGGGAAAGGTTTCCAGCTGAAAGACTGTGTTTATCTAGATTTGACCCCCTGGCTTCTCTTTGGAAAAAGATATTGAGAAAGAGTTGGGGGCTGACACATCCGCTGAACCCTCCGAAATCACAGCTGAGCCCCACACGCTGGATTGAACATAAGCAGAATCCCACATCCACTACATGGTTAAGAGGAACTTCTAGCTGGGGAATATAAAATTGTAAATGGCACAGATAACGTCAGTCTGAGTTACTGTTTTCAGAATGACACAGATGTTAGGATAAGGGAGCATAAATGGAAATTAAAGAGAAACAAATTCAGAACAGATGTCAGGAAGCATTTTTTTCATGCAGAGAATCACAAATGTGTGGAATGGCCTACCAGGCTCGATTGTTAAGGCAAAGACACAGGGGACATTCGAAGACTGATCAGATGGCATCGTGGGGGAATTAAGTAGTAAAAGAGGAAATGAGCATGCATACGGCGACTGGCTTTCAGCTAATCCTCAGCAATGTCCATGTTCTTATGTTCCTGGTGCTTACATACTTACCTTGGATAAACACACATAATTTCTTTGCTTTTCGTTTTCACAGATTGCACCAATTGCAAAGTTGTTATTTTCACATCATAAAGATGACATTGGCAGAGAGAGAGAGCGCGAAAGAGAGCGCTAGTTCCTTCCTGTGCTTATTTATTTATTTTTGAAGGAAGGTGTTGTTCATGAATCGTCCATGGAAAATAACATTTCCGATGTACATCTCTAGCTAACACCAAAGGACAGGGTATGATCATAAACCAGCCGACCCTCTGTATTGTCCCCTGGAGCTGGAGTTCTAATTTTCACTCAATACATGACCCACAAGGGGTCCCTTGGAGAAGTCCTCCTAAGCTTACTATATTTCAGTCCCCCCAGCTAATGGCCTCGTGGTGCTCAAGCGCTTTAAAAAAATATTATATGTAGGAGAGAAGGAGGTTAGGTTAGCCGTCAGCATTCAAAAGCTACTTACTGTAGAGAATTTAAACCAAGAATGGGGGTAACAAGAAATCTCCAGCTCTGTGACCACTTGTCTTCCTTCTCACTATGGCTTCAGAGCAGCCGCAGCGAGATTGTAACCAGGTGCCCCTTTGCAGGGGTATCACTTAGGGGACATAGCTTATGATAATAGGGAAGGAGAGAGAGGAAAGCAAGGACTCCATGCCCCAAGGGAAGGTAGTTCAGGATAAAAAGTAGAGTAAAACCTCATTAATCTGGACCCTGCTAATTTAGAACATATGAATAATTCAGACCCTCTGGCTGGGCTGAAGTTTACCTTTGTACTAGATATGGAAAAAAGGGTTTGCTAAGCAAATTAATAGAGTAAACAAGATTGAGGGTAGGGAATATATAACCTATTTAAGAGAACAAATTGTTTTCACATACTTAGTAGACCCATCTGCATAGGAACAATGAATAGGTCAATTATAAGTAATCCTGGTCTATTCATTAATCTTGGTCTGCTGGGTATCTATACTTAGCAGAATTTTGTCAGTATTAGAAGGATGAAATTGAAAAATGAGGGGGGAGTTCCTGAAATTTCTTATTTAAGGCATTTGGTTCATTTACATTGCCTTTCCTTTCATAATTTACTTTAGATTTATAAGACCTTAAAGATCTCTTGACAACCCTGCCTTAGATCCTATCTGTGCCCTGTATCTGTTAGCGTTGAGCTAATTGAAAGACTAACTTGTAGAACATAGTCCTGAGTAGTTTTGGCACCAGGACAAGGAAGGAAATCCTGTTTGGGCAGCTCTGAGACCACTTAGCAAGAACAGGGTGGCACGGGTTAGAAAGCCCGAATCCTAGTCTGGTCTCTGCCAGTAATCACCCACTGGACTTGTGCAGACCACTTCCTCTCTGAGCATCAGTTTCCACATTTATAAAGTGTATGAAGATTAATGGTGTCTAAATAAAGACTCTTCCAACTCAATAATTCCATTATTGTCATTTATCTTCTCTAAGACAACTTCTCATTGTAAAAAAAAAATATGTAGTAATGCTCATGTTGTTTTGATAATCAAATGATATAGCAAATAAAGGACAGAGTGTAATATAAGTAATAGGTAAGAAAGGAGTATGTCAGTCGAGAGAAAGTATGATCACATCTCTGCTGCTGTCCTAGGCTAGGAATGAACTCCGTCACTCTCTCCTTTCTTTCCCCTTTCTCAGTCAAGGACGTCATAGTAACATTTCCCACTAGGGTGATGCGGAACTTTCACCAGCCCTACCCTGCCCTGCAGCTTCTCTCAGCCGTCTTGCTCATCTTTTTTGCCATGGAGAGAGACAGAGCACTTCATGGAATGCAGGGTGCACAAGCCGTTCCTCACCGGATCAGCAAACAGCGAGTTGGAACAGCAGAGGAGGGGATGGATGATTTTCTCTCACCAGAGATCTCGTTCCACGCTCCTGCCATCCTCCAACACTCAAGGGAGTTGTGCTGATTTTAATTCTAAAGCTGGGAGGTGCGCAAGGAGCAACCAGCTGGTGTCTAAGTCTGGCTTCAGACTTCAGTTCATGTTAGTCTCTGGTCTTTCCAGTCACTGCCTGGTAAAGTAAATGAATCAATTAAATATTGATTTTATGTACCATTTCCATTTATGGGATTCTCAAAGAATGCTTGATTGATGTACACTTAAAACTTTGGCCATTTCGACCGGGCACGGTGGCTCACGCCTGTAATCCTAGAACTCTGGGAGGCCGAGGTGGGTGGATCGCTCAAGGTCAGGAGTTCGAGACCAGCCTGAGCAAGAGCAAGACCCCATCTCTACTAAAAATAGAAAGAAATTAATCGGACAACTAAAAATATGTAGAAAAAATTAGCCGGGCATGGTGGCACATGCCTGTAGTCCCAGCTACTCGGGAGGCTGAGGCAGGAGGATTGCTTGAGCCCAGGAGTTTGAGGTTGCTGTGAGCTAGGCTGACGCCACGGCACTCACTCTAGCCTGGGCAACAAAAGCGAGACTCTGTCTCAAAAAAAAAAAAAAACTTTGGCCGTTTAAACAAATTGCCGTTTTTCAGGGGTAGACTCTGAGACCAAGGCCATGTTGGGCTACCTTATCTGTGTTTGGCTGAAGACACTTATCTCCCTAAATGTACTTTTGACACATAAACTCAGTTCTCTATTCTGCTGTTGAGAAACTCAGTAGCAGAATAGCTTCAGAGATTTGCTAAAATCATATGTAAATCTCACTGGTGTGTACTATGGGCAGGTCAGGGTCTGTCTATAGAAAATGAGAGAAGGCTGAGAGAAAAATGTGATGCATGCCATGAGTAGCTTTTGTGGGGTGAGAGTTTTTAATCGGAGCCTCCAGACCCGCGACATCCTCCAGGTAGCAGGACCCTGCACCAGGGGGACTGTTTGGGTGACTTTTATTTAAGTGAACCTATCAGGCTTGGAAAGGTAGCTTCTACAGCATCACAAACTGTGGTTAAATGAAAGTCTTGGTGAGGTCATTTGACATCCTTGAAAACAAATCCGAATTGATGCAGTGCCCCGTGCAATTGCTGTTGCAGCATCTGTCGTGTTTCCAACATTTGTCAGCGAGCCTTAGTTTATTTCTCTTTTTTATTGACTGCTTGCCATGAGTTCCACCCTGTGAAAAGTGCTTTAGGCTTTGCAGAAAAATAACTAGTTCTCCTATATTTTCAAGAGCGTACACTCTTGGCGAGGGGCAAAGCATAGAGACCAAAGGTTGCAAAATGGTAGATGGAGCCTGTAGGTGTTTTTTGTTTGGTGTGTTTAGTGTCTTACCAAAAATGAGTAAATATATAAAAGAAAAACTATATTTTGTTGCCAATGTTTAGAATTGGGGATGTTTCACTTGAAAATCAAGAGTTCAGACTTCTCTTGAAAAATATCAGATGATTTGCAAACACCTGCTCTGTATTCCCTCGTGCCAACAGCCAGCTTGACTTGAGCAGTGGCTACTTTATGTTGAGAAACGTGCTGTTCCCACCGTTCCCTCTTATTAATATCTTGCTCCAGCCTGACTCCCTCATTACATTACCTGCTTTGTTCCAGTAGGCATTTGCATGTACAAGCTTTGGAACAGGTATATAAGAAAGACACAAACAAAGGTGTAACATAGTATATGATTGTATGTTCAGATGACCAGTACAGATAAAGACTGCATGAGATGATGAAATGACTAACGAGTTCTCTGACTTTGTTTACTTAGAAAACCCTGTTTGCCGTGATTGGTTTGGAAGCTGTCTGGCAAAATGACTAATAATTAGGAACTAAAATTTTCAAATGCCTTCAAAAAGGAGAGAGAATTAATGGCATCCGTTTAATAATGTTGCTGTCTGTGGTTTGCATTCCTGCATGCTTTCTTAAGAGAGGAGAAGGCGGCATTACAGCCATTGCTAGTTCAGTGGTAATACTCAGGGGAAATGTGCCACAACATGAATGGCCTCTGTCATGCAGTGTGGAAGGAGAGGCCAAGGTCTTTGGAGTAGTGAATATCTGTGTGGCCTGGAAGACTGGCCCAAGAGTAGCCACTGGACAGACACCCAGATTGTTTTCTGATGACTGGTGTGAAGCCAAGACCAAGCCATGGGTGAGAAGTCAAGTAGAAGACAGCCAACAGGGGGACATGTGCTGGAAAAGACAAGTCAGAGGAATACCTAGAAAGAATTGTTACATTTGGCGATTAAGATAACCAGCAAAGGCCGGGGCGCGGTGGCTCACGCCTGTAATCCTAGCTCTCTGGGAGGCCGAGGCGAGTGGATTGTTTGAGCTCAGGAGTTCGAAACCAGCCTGAGCAAGAGCAAGACCCCGTCTCTACTAAAAATAGAAAGAAATTAA
>NW_012142746.1:714145-718476 GCF_000956105.1 Propithecus coquereli
CAAGCCCTTGATCCTACAAGCTCCCTGCACTAACAAGAGGTGTCTTTTCCTTTTTCTCTCTCTATCATGGCTGTGGTGGAAAGAGGAAGGGACCATGCTTACCGGGGAAACTCTGCCTCTCAGTGAGAGGTTGCCATGACCTGATCTGGAAGCCCTTTCTGGTACTTCCAAAGCCCATGGATCGTTTTCTGCAAAAAGAAATGGAAGGAGGTAACACGGCAGCGAAAGCGCAGAAGTTCTGGAGCCAGACAGGGCAGGATCAGAATGCCCCTTCTGCCAGGTAACACCTCTTCGCTCTTGGGTGAGTTACTGACCTTCCCTGAATCTCAGTTTCCTAAATCTGCAATGTGGGCAGGATGGTAACTACTCCATAGGGTTGTTATGAGGATTAAAGGATTAAATCTGAAGCTCAATAAAGGGCAGCTTATGATGACTGTTTTTTGGATGAGTGATCGAGAGGCAACACAACACCGTAGCTGATGACACAGCTTCTGGAGTCGGGCCACCTGGGTTCTCAGCCCATCTTCACTCTCATGTAGCATCTTTATGGCTCAGCATCCTAAGCTTATCTACAAAATGGGAATCATAGTAATAATAACATTTCTGCTTTGTCTGGTTATTATGTAGTTAAATAATTTAATGCATGCAAAGCACTTAGTGTCAGGTATATAGCAGCCAATACTTTCCAGTTTATTACAAGTACAGGTCTTATATTCAGTGGTGTATCTAGTGTTTTTAAAAACATAAAGCAGGTCATATCAAAATATCCCTCTTCTCTACACAACCATATTAATTTCAGGAATAATTGCATAATCATTGATAATAATCATTGTTTCTTGATTTGTCTTTTAGCTTTACAACAAAAATAAATGCTTTCAAAAGATAAATTTCAATTTTAAAGGTTTTTTTTCAGTTCAGTAAAACATTTCACATATGAACCAAACTTTGCTTTTTACCAGACAAAATATGACACCTAGCCATTTGTACTGTTTCATTATTTTAAATATGAATAAAAACTATTGGTCACAAAGAATGACAGAACTGAAGTCACTCAAATTTCTCATCTTTCCATTTACTATCAGTTTATTTTAAATCTGCCATATAAATTCAGGAATATGTCACACCACAGGGGGTAGGGACACAAACTATGCTGAAAGCAAGCTCGAGGGACTCTGAACGTTCACAAAATTGCCCTCTTGAGACACACCCTGTAGCTGAGTTCTCATGGGAGCAGATCCCGCTCCGTAACTGGGAGCTCTCTGAATTATAATACTTTGTACATAGTATGCAGTATTTATTAAAGCACAGCAATAAAATGTGCTAATTTGAAGCTTACATATATATACTATTAAAACTCAACAGATAATGCAGCAATTATTTAGAACTTAGACTAAGAAAAGATTTTTTTTCAGAGAGGAGTATTTATCACTGGCACTGTTTAGAATTGCTGGGGCATGATGCTATGCAAAAGAAAACCAACTTTTGTTCAGTTTGATTGTTGTTTTTAACATCTCTACAATGTGCTTCCTTACAGCTGCACCTGAGTGGGTCATTCCCATGGCCCTGCCCTTGGGACATCCCTGCTCCCTGCTTCCATGATCTCATGGAAGTGGCCAGAGAACACTTTGTAGTGGACACATTGTCATTGGCCAATGTCTTTCACTGACCTCTGGGTCACTTCCATTATGGCTTTTTTTTTTTTTTAAATTGGGTAGAGAGATCAGTAGCTTGGCCATAAGTAAATAGAGACAAGGTCAAGTGTGTTTCAATATTGGTGAGAAAAGCAACAGCAAATGAGGATGATGAAAAAAAAATCAAGGATGGCTTGCCCAGGGAGATGGGTACACTTATGTTTTTGTTCAACCAGTATGAATCAAGTGCCAAGTATGAGCTAAGCACGATGGATACGGGTGTGATGGACTGAATGGTAGCCCCCAACAAGACATGTCCTATTCCCTGGAACATGTAAACATTATCATATATGACAAAAGATGCAATTAGGGCTTATCCAGTGGGTCCTAAATCCAGTGACAAGTGTCCTTTTAAGAATGAGGCAGAGGCAGTCTTGACAGAAGAGAAGGCGGCAATGTGACCACGGAGACAGAGGTTGAAGCGATGCAGCCACAGCTGAGCGATGCTACAGCCACCAGCTGAAGAGGCAAGGAATGGATTCTACTTTATAAGCTCCCGAGGGTGTGTGGCCCTGCTTGATTTCTGGCCTCCAGAACTGTGGGGGAATAAATGTTGGTCATTTTAAGGCCCCAAGTTTGAGGTTATTTGCTATGACAGCCTCAGGAAAAAAATCCAGAAGGTGTGTTATTGACCTCACAGAGCTTACACTCTTGTGGATAAAACAAGCTACCAATCAATCATAATATGCTGGTAACTGTGTGCTATGAGTCTCGCTCACTAGACTGTGTTCTTCAGATGAGAAGAGACTGTGTTTTGTCATCTCTTGTATTTTTCTATTGCCTGGTACATAATAGGGGCCCATCATATTTTTATTGACATGATTAACACAGGAGGGCAAGAGCTTTGATAAGGGAAATACCTGGTTCTCAAAGGGGCACCTACCTGCATCTAAGCAGGTAAAGGTGGTTTCTCAGGGGAAGTGACATTTAAGATGGGCATTGAATGATGTATAAGAGTTGGTCAGGCAAAAAGGGTGAGGAAAGGTGATTGATAGAAGGAACATGTGCACAGGACTGCAGGCACAAGAGAGGGGATTATAATGTGGCTGGAAGGGTCAAGTGGCAGAGAGGGAAGGGGGGGGGAGAGAGAGAGAGACACACACACACACACAGGATGAATATGAGAGAATTAGAGAATGAGCAGGCCCAGCTCAAAATGCTTTATGGAGAACTTGTTACAAAGGACATTATCCTTAAAGAACTCAGAACAAGTTTAAGATATCATAGAGATTGTTGGGGGGTGGTGGTTGGGAGGTCAGATTTCCTTCTGGAAGGGTCACTTTGACTGCAGGGTGGGAAATCGAATAAAGAGAGACAAACCAGGTGATTTGGTAACTAGTTCAGCGGCTGTTGGAGTAATCCAAACAGGAGACAGTGGTGACCTACAAAGTGTGCTGGCAGTGGTTGAATGATGAGAAGGTGGCTTGAGAGATATTTAGGACATAGGATTGATGTGGGGTGAGGGACAGGTAGCCATCAAGGATGGCTCCTGGGTTTCTGTCTCAGGCTATGGATGGACCTTGGTGCCATGGATTGATACCAAAAAACGCAGGAAGAGGAGCAGGTGTGGGGATGGAAACAATGAGTTCATTTGTGGTGAGTCTGAGATGTCTGTGAGATATGCAGGTGGAGGTATCGAGAAGGGTTAGGTGCATACATCTGAAGCTGAGGGATCTGGACTGGAGAGTCAGATTTGGGTGTTACCCACACACATACATCAAACAGTACCAGATGGAACTGACCAGGGAGAGTATACGGACTGAGAAGGGAAGAGGTCCAAGACAGAACTCTACAGAACAAAGCCTTGTTGGGAAGGGTATATTTCATTAGGAGGGGTGGGAACATCAAAGGCCAATTTCTTCTCACTGTTTTCTAAGGGTATTAATCCTGGAAATGCAGGAGCATTTGGGATTCTCTTGTAAGGGAAACTTTCAGCCACTTCTCTGTCTAGATGAATGGAAAAAATCTCTTCTTGAAGTCTTGCTGTGGTTATATAAACATAGGTAAGCAGGCACTTCCCTGGAACAGATATTGCAGGATTTCTTCTGGCCTGGCAAAGGCTGTTCCTCCCAAAGAACCTGTAGTGAGGAAAGAGGTGGTGTTTCGGCCATTAAGTTCCCTGGGATGAAGTCATATTCTAGAACACTTCATAGACACAACCACCTTTAAGGTGCAACATTACTGGAACCTGTCCAATAAACTTGGATAATCCAACACGAGGTCTGTAGGTGTAACTCATCCTAAGGCAAAATCACCTATGAGCTTGGTGTTTTGCTCACATATATATGCTGCACAATCTTGCTGCAAGATAGGTATGTGATTGTGCAGGACCGATGTTCAAGAGTGAAACTGTGGCCAGGCATGGTGGCTTATGCCTGTAATCCTAGCACTTTGGGAGGCTGAGGCAGGAAAATTGCTTGAGGCCAGGAGTTTGAGACCAGCATGAGCAAGAATGAGATCCTATCTCTACAAAAAATAGAAAAATTATCTAGATGTGGTGGTACATACCTGTAGTCCCAGCTACTCAGAAGGCTGAGGCAGAAGGATTGCTAGAGCCCAGGAGTTTGAGGTTGCAGGGAGCTATGATGATGTCATTGCACTCTAGCCTGGGAGACAGAGCAAGACCCTGTCTCAAAAAAA
>NW_012142746.1:718621-720048 GCF_000956105.1 Propithecus coquereli
TCCCCACTGTTGTGGGGATAGACAGCGTGGCCCAAGCTGGGACATTAAAAGTTAGCCTTGGGGATTTTGCTGGTGAGAACAGGAGAGAAGAGTTCAATCTTCTGGGGTTGTGCAGCTGGTGGGATGTTAACTGGGAGGTCATCCGTCTGGCCACTTGGGGAGGCTCTGCTCAAGACTAAAGCCAACAGATGAAAAGAGAGATGGAGTCCTGTTTGTGCCGCCTTGTTCCAGCCATGCTTAACCCAGACAGCTGCAGCCAGTGTTTTGACACTGCTCCTTTGCTCTAGTACGACTGGACATTGCATTACTCTGCTGGGAGAGAGCTTTGTCTCTGAGGAATCAAGAAAATGTTTACTTTTCTGTCTAGCTCTTGCACTTTGAGGCTCAATACATGTGCCTCAGTTTCCCTTCTGCTGCACTAACTCCTAGGCTTCTGGCATTGCCTAAGAGCTTCAAGCCCTTGATCCTACAAGCTCCCTGCACTAACAAGAGGTGTCTTTTCCTTTTTCTCTCTCTATCATGGCTGTGGTGGAAAGAGGAAGGGACCACGCTTACCGGGCAAGCACTGCCTCTCAGTGAGAGGTTGCCATGGTTTGATCTGGAAGCCCTTTCTAGTACTTCCGAAGCCCATGGATCGTTTTTTACAAAAAGAAATGGAAGGAGGTAACATGGCAGCGAAAGCGCAGAAGTTCTGAAGCCAGGCAGGGCAGGATCAGAATCCCCCTTCTGCCAGGTAACACCTCTTTGCTCTTAGGTGAGTTACTGACCTTCCCTGAATCTCAGTTTCCTAAATCTGCAATGTGGGCAGGATGATAACTACTCCATAGGGTTGTTATGAGGATTAAAGGATTAAATCTGAAGCTCAATAAAGGGCAGCTTGTGATGACTGTTTTTTGGATGAGTGATCGAGAGGCAACACAACATCATAGCTGATGACACAGCTTCTGGAGTCGGACCACCTGGGTTCTCAGCCCATCTTCACTCTCATGTAGCATCTTTATGGCTCAGCATCCTCAAGCTCATCTAAAAAATGGGAATCATAGTAATAATAACATTTCTACTTTGTCTGGTTATTATGTAGTTAAATAATTTAATGCATGCAAAGCACTTAGCGTCAGGTATATAGCAGCCAATACTTTCCAGTTTATTACAAGTACAGGTCTTATATTCAGTGGTATATCAGTGTTTTTAAAAACATAAAGCAGGTCGTATCAAAATATCCCTCTTCTCTACACAACCATATTAATTTCAGGAATAATTGCATAATCGTTGATAATAATCATTGTTTCTTGATTTGTCTTTTAGCTTTACAACAAAAATAAATGCTTTCAAAAGATAAATTTCAATTTTAAAGGTTTTTTCTCAGTTCAGTAAAACATTTCACATATGAACCAAACTTTGCTTTTTACCAGACAAAATATGACACC
>NW_012142746.1:727483-728884 GCF_000956105.1 Propithecus coquereli
TTTAATTGACTTTTGTCAGTAGTTATTATATTCAAAATTTCTATTAGTTTTTAAATGTCCCATTTCATTTCCTTCATTTTTCTCATTAAAAAGAGTGGCTTAGAAAAATGGATTTAATTCAGTAGCCAACAACTGCCCATCCACTGTAGATTCTACATATAAATTGAGTGTTGGTTTTTGTATCACTCTTGAGACTTCAACAATAATCTTGAAAAATCAAGGTTGATTAAAAAAAAACTGTCTTTATGATTTCTCAGAGAAGACTGAAGACCTTAAAGAACAACTTTAAAAACACACTGATGTGATACAATTAATGTAGTAACTTTAGATTAACTTCATTTATTTATGTATTTAGACCCTGTCTTAGTTAACAAACATTTAAAGCAACTTAAATATAAGAAATAAAATAAAATAGAAAAAATTGGGGCAGTGGGAAATATAGATATAAAAGAAGATAAGCACTGGGGGAAGTTAATAAAAATAAACCCTATTAAGATAATATGGTTAATAAAAGTGGACTGAGTCAAGAAACCAATTTTTCCTGTCCATCAATTTTCCTCTATAGGACATTTGCTGGGAACTGGTGCAGCAAGAGAGACTGGTAACTGGGCTGGAAATGTAAAGTGAAATTGCTCACAGTCTCACAATGCCTAGAAGTAAAAATTCTACTAAAGAAAGAGGACAATAATAAACACGAGGCAGGTCTCTACCTTCAAGACAGTTGAAATCAGAGGTAGACCAAAACTAACTTAGCAGCAACCCATCCATAACCCATCTTTAATTGCCAATTGAATCAAGGTGATCAGCCCCTCAACCAACCTCTCTGACAATGGAAAGGAGATGCCTTAATATTAACTACAGCCTCTAAGTTCTTTCACGTGAGCGTGTGGCATGTAATAAAACTATGATACATGAGAAGGAGCAGGAAAATGTTACCCACAATCAAGAGAAAAAACAGGCAATAGAAACAGACCCACATTTGGAATTAGCGAACAAGTACTTTAAAATAGTGATCATAGATATGTTAAAGAGAAGTGAGAAAGGTGTAGAGAAATGAATGGAAAGATAGAGAATTTCAATTGAGAAAAAAATGTCTAAAAAAGAATAAAATGAGGACTCTAGAACTAAATAGTACAATACTTCAAATTAGAAATTTAATAGATGGACTTAATAGCACATTGGAAACAGCAGAAAAAAGAGTTAGTAAACTTGAAGACAGGTTAAAGGAAATCATCTAAACTAAAGCACGGAGAGAAGGAAAAGACAAAGCAGGAACAGACACATAGACCATTGTCAACTGGTCTAACCTGTATTTTATAGGAAATTCAGAAGGAGCAGGGAGAGAAAAATGGGACAGAAGTTAATACTAAAAATATCTTTACTGACTAGAAATTTTCCAAA
>NW_012142746.1:731907-785176 GCF_000956105.1 Propithecus coquereli
AAAGTTTTCCTAAATTCAAATTTACTAAAAAGTTTTCTTCAATTTGCTACTAGAAATTGTTTTCAGTAGAATCAGAATTTTTACTATTAGACTAGTGAAATGACCAGAGTCACACAGTCGTGCTTTCTCTGTT
The DNA here is from genome assembly GCF_000956105.1 of Propithecus coquereli. Classification (NCBI taxonomy): domain Eukaryota; kingdom Metazoa; phylum Chordata; class Mammalia; order Primates; family Indriidae; genus Propithecus; species Propithecus coquereli. The sequence continues at coordinate 732,041 of NW_012142746.1, forward strand.
ATAAGTTATTTTGAAAATGAGATGGACCCGGGGCTTCCATCTTTGAAGAAGACATATTATGCAACTATTAACTGAGTGTTCACTGCGGTGGTGGGCTGTGTTGTGTGTGTGTGTGTGTGTGTGTGTGTGAGAGAGAGAGAGAGATCATGAAGACATGACCTCCCCGACATGGAGAGTAACAGAGTAGGATAATGGAGGCAGAAACCCATGTGACAAGGAATGCTAGTTTTTAAATGTCTTTTAGTAACATGGAGGCCATGTTACTTGGCCCCCGAGAGGTTCGCTGAAAATCACTGACATGAGGTAGATTGATTAATAAGGGAAAAAGCATACAAGTTTATTTAATGTGCACACGCAGGAGCCTTCAGAATGAAGACCCAAAGATACAGGGGAAGTTGACCATTTGCATGCTTGGGTTCAATAAAGTATAGACAGCCATGTAGAAATACGACCGGACAAAAAGAGTAAGATCTAATGTCAACAGACTGAGGTGGGAAGCCCAGCAAGGCTGTCTGTCTAGATTCTTCTTGGCCTCTCTGAGCAGCATTCCTGCCTTCCGGGTGTGGGGCAGGGCCCTCTCCGCATGGGGTGCACGGGGGTCCTATGACCTACAGTCAAACCAGGTAGGTCAGATAATTTCTTAGTGGCCAGTTTTACAAAGAATAATTTTAAGTTGTGTGGTTGGCTTTCGGGAAAAGAGGTTCTGGTGCCTTGGGGCCTGCCTTGGGGAAGAGGGAGTCTAGTTTCTAGGGCTACCCTCAGGGGAGAATGGGTCTGAGAGGCTGGAGGGCAGGAGAAGATCCGAGAAAAACTTTTGCTTCTTTGGCTGCTTCTGAGGCCTTCATTTTGGGGTATTGTTTTCTGAGTTCCAACTTTAAACAATCGTATTTCGACTTTAAATGATCGTCCAGAAATTTTAAAATTAAAAAATTCTACTAACAAGTTAAGCTTCTAGACCGTGATGACTTCCTCTGTAGAGGAATCCCCCTCCAATTTCAACATGCATATGGAAAAGGTAAATGACAAGAAGCCCATCTGTGTTTTCCCCATGAACGGGAAGAATGTGAGTCTTGAGTGCATATTTAATACTTTAAATTGTATCTAATATTTCTTGAGTGTAGTCTATATACCTGGCACTGTGCTAAGAGCCTGACATAAATTGTTTTCCCTATCCTATATTCCAAACCTGCAGTAGATGCTATTATTATCTCCATTTTTTATATATGAGAGAATAAAAGCTTAGAAACAGAACATTAATGAAATCGACCTGCACATTGAGAAAGTTATTCCCTTTTAAATTATTTCGTTCCTTATGATTCCAACAAGGAGAAAGTCTCAGTTATGTGCTAGCATGTTTTTAACACCTCTACAACACTTGCAAATCAACTTCTCTCAAGCTCTCTTTCTCTCAACAAAGACAGAGCAAGCTAGGGCTCAGAGTCCTCCTGGGAAAGCAACAGTTTGTAGCTAGATTGTAACAACACTGTTTTGCACGTATTCAATTTTTAAATGTTTGTTTTCAATTTATGGCCAATGACATGGGTATTCCATATATAGTAGTACCCCAACTTGCCTTTTGAAATTAATTTTCAGTACAAAAAAATGAGTCATTTAAAGATATTGAGTAAATAATGGCAACATTTCTGCAAGCGGTGAGCAAAACACTGAAGTTGGGAAAAAAGGGAAAAAGCCCCGCCAATTCAAGCAAGGTGAAAAAAAGTCAACCAAAACTTAAAAACCACTGGCATCCGAGGCACACGTTTTCTGGAGATTTTAAAATGAAGCACATGGCACTAGGATTTGCAATACCCGAAATGATTGATGGCTCTGAAACTTAATGTCTCTGAATTGGTAGACCTCAGATGATCAAACCAACGTGAACACTACGAGCGTTTAAGATTTTTATTTTCAAAAGAAAGAGAAATGGAGAAGAAAGGAAAGGTTATTAAACCTTTGGACACACTTGCATTAGACAAGACGGTTCTGAACTTCAATTTTTGACGCTTATGTGATCCCTGACGCAGCAGTGACAGCCCCTTTCCCTGAGCGCCCACTGTCCCCTGGACACTGTGCTGAGCATTTTATGTACGTTCTTCCCAGTTTTTTTTTTTTTTTTTTTACAACCACACATAGGTGGGTGTTACTAACCCAGTAATGGATGAAGAAAATGTCTCCGAGAAGCTGAGCAACTTGTCTCTGCTCATACAGTTTACAAGTAGCAGAGCTGGGATTTAATTCTAAGCCCCACTGATTGTCTGTGGTTTTTATTTCTTCACTCCTCTCTGTTCCTTTTTCCCTCCATCTTTTAATCTCCAAGGAAATTAAGAGAAGAAAAAAGAATCTAGACTTTTATACTTACCCTCATAGTCACCATTTCTGTTACTCTTCCTTCCTTCCCACACATCTGAGCTTTTCTGCAGCTCATGTCCATCCAGCCTGAAGAATTTCCTTTAGCATTTCTTGTAGTGCAGGTACGTTGCTGACAACCTCTCTCAGCTCTCATTTACGTGACAGTGTCTTTATTTCATCCTAATTTTTAAAGGATATATTTTGCTGCAGGTAAAATCGTGGTTTGACAGCGTTTTTCTCTCCACGTTCTGAAGATGTTATTTTATTGTCTTCTGGCTACCACGGTTTTTCCTAAGGAGTTGGCAAACTTTCATATCATCATTTCTCTCAATGTAATATGTCACTTTTTTTAGCTGTTTCCGGACCTTTATTTTTTTATTTTTTATATTCAGGAGTTTGAGTATGATTTTCCTAGTTGTGGGTTCTCTGTATTTATCCTGCATAGGGTTTTTTGAGCTTCTTAAATCTGTTTTTCATGAAATTTAGGAAATTTTACACCATTACTTTTCTGCCTTGTTCTCAATCTCTCCTTCGTTGCTTGTACTCCAGTCACACTTGTGCCATGTCACATGGTTCGTTATTGTCCCATAGGCTAACGAGGCTCTACTAAATTTTTCAATTTTTAAAATAGTGATCTTCTTATTGAATTATTACATTTGCTGTGTTGTAAAGGTCAGTGACCATTTTTTCTATTATCTCTATTGTCCAGCCCATTCAGTGAATTTTCTGTTTTAGACATTGTACTTTTCAGTTATAGAATTTCCATTTAGTTCTCTTTGTGGCTTTCCCCACCCATCCCCCAATGAGATTCCCTATCTATTTACTCAGTAAGACCATATTTTCCTTTAAGTCTTTGAACATATTTATAACACCTGATTTAAGGTCCTTGCCTGTTATTCCAACATCAGAGTCATCTCAATGCCTGTTTCTATTGATGACTTTCTTCTTAATTATGTATCACATTTTCCTGTTTCTTCACATGTCTAGTTTTTAAAAATTGTATGCTGGACATACATGGGTTGATGATATATTTTAAGGCAGTTGAATTATGTTGTCTTCCTTTAAAGACTGTTGAGTTTTGTCCTGGCAGTTAACTTCCTTGTGACCTCGAGTATCTCTGCTTCACTCTCAAAGCCGTAGTAATTGTTCTCTGCTAGGCCTTGTGATGACTTTCCTTGTTCAGGGTAGCCCAGCCATGCCCAAGCCATACAGACTTCTGGAGCTGCTCTCTTTGTGAAGGAGCTTCCTCCCCGGAACCCTGTCCTGCAAGTGCCAGCTGCTTCATCGGTCTCAAGGTCTGGTCTCTGCCTCCTTTGAGCAGGACCATCGTGTTTTGCTTTAGCTTCATCTTCCTGTGCCACGATCATGAAACTGTCCCCATACAGAGAGTACAGCAAACGCAGGATTCACCTCATTTATATCCCTTCTTTTTTACATTCCTATGCTGTGTATTGTCCAATGTTTAAAAATATTAATAACTGTCTTGCATGTTTTATTCAGTTTTATAGCAATTGATGGAGGGTGGACAAGCCCAATACCAGTTACTCCATCTCTTTCCTTTTTTCCTCCTCCTTTGTCTCTGCTATAATAATTCTCCCCCAGTCCTCTTCATTTTCTCTCCTACTCAAAATGGGTAATGTTGCCATAGATCTTATATTTGTCATCTTTTCTACTTTCTAAAACATAGTATGGTCTTATTTCCATCTTCCAATGCCTCTACTGATGGCATTCCCGCTACTTTGACTTATTTAACATTAATCAAATGAAAACATATCAAATTTTATATGAGTTAGATACTGGCGAATGGTGGAGACCATAAGATTTGCCTTCAAAGAATTCGTGGGAATTGAAAGTGAGACATAGACATAGATAATTGCTCTCACAGGAACAGGTAAAATATATTACAGAGGAAACTGACTGTGATAGGGACGGTATCAGGGACCTCTTCATAGACAAGGGAGTGTTGGAGAACAGGCTTGAAGGAGTGGCAGCTGGTAGACAAGAGATAGGGAAGGTATCCCAGGCAGAAAGCCTCATGTGCAAAAGCATGGTGCCATGACAAGGCGTGTTGTGATGGAATGGCCACAGTTAGTCATTGGGTTTTACGCCTTGTGTGGAAAATGGTGAATCATTAGATCAGAAAGGCAGATTTAGCATCATTTTGAAGGACATTACACTAGGCCCTAAGTATAATCATATAAATGTTAATATGAAGACTCTTCTCTTTCTGCTTTAATAGTATTTTCCAGATTAACCAGAATCTCTCTATCTCATGCTGGTTTGTTTAAAAGAAAAATCCTCTGGTCTCACTTTAGTATTAAAACTTGTCAGGTGTAAATCGGGTATTGATGTGAAAAAAGTGTATTTTGACCCTCACGTCACACCATACAAAAAATATTAATTCCAGATAGATTTCAGACCTAAGTGTGAAAGGCAACATGATAAAGATTTTAGAGAAAAACAGGAGAAAATATCTATGATGTTGGAGTAGGTAAAGGTTTCTTAAACAGGACACAAAACATGCTAACCATGAAAGAAAAACAATTGATAAATTGAAGTGTATTAAGATTGAAAATGTCTGTCCATCAAAAGGCACAATAAGGGAAAAGGCAGCCCTCCAAACATGTACATCCAAGAAAGACTCATATCAAAAATATACTTAAAACTCCTATAAATCAATATGGAAGAGAAAGATAACCTAATAGAAAAATGAGCAAAACACTTGAACAGATAATTCACAAAAGAGAGTATCCAAACAACCAATAAACATATGGGAAAATGATACATTTCCCTAGCCATCGAGGATACACAGATGAAAACTACGATGCAATACCTTGTATGCACCATCCAGATGGCTAAAATGGAAAAGACAGAAATGCCAAGAGCTTCTAAACACACGGGTCAACTGGAACATTGCTAGTTAGAATGTAAATTGACATAACCACTTTGGAAAACTGTTGGACAATATCTACTAAAGTTGAATTTACATAAATCCCATGATACAGAAGTTCCACTTTTGGAAATATACTCAAGAGAAATCCATATATGTGATCATCAAAGATATGTACTAAAGTGTTTATAAGAGCACAATTTGTGGTAGCCAAAAAGTAGAAACTACTCAAATGCCCAACCACAGTGGCACAGATAAGTTAATGGTGGTATAGTCACACAACGTGGTACTATGCATTGGTAGGAATAATCATCTTCAATTCTACGTAGCATTATAAATGAATCTCACAAGCATAAGGATTAAAAGAAGGCGCCACACAAAAGTATATACTGTTTGATCCATTTTTATAGAACACAAAACAGGCAAAACTAATCCATGCTGTTGAAAGCAAAGACAGTGGTTACCTTTGGAGAAGTGATTAAAAGGAAACATAAGGCCGAGTGGGGGCTGGGGGTGGAGAGGGTTCTGTGGTCTTGGTTCTGGCCTATATTTTGATCTGGGTGCTGCTGAGACAGGTGTGTTCAGTTTGTAATAAGTTATTAAGATGTATACTTATGATTTGGGTATATCCATGTGTATGCATCATATCCACATCTATCTGTATATCCCTAATGTATCTATCCATCTATAACAATTTTTTAAAAAATTGGTTAGTGGCAGAGCTGGCAAAAATTAGTCCCTTTGTTACTGCTGATTGAATTGAGCTGAATGAGAGTTTTACGGTTATGATAGCTCTTCTGTCTTGAGTGAATGATCCAGTTTAGATTTCCTGCAGGCCCGTAAGTGCCATTTTAAGGACCAGAGTGGCTTACAGTGAGTTTGGCATCAGTCCCAGCTTCTCTCTTTAAGTGGAAGGTGTAATCTGAATTGCCAGCAAGCACACCTTGGAAACGAGATTGTTCTTTGGCTAAGACCAATGAGCGTCAGAGCTGCTCAGCTCTGCACAGGGCTTGCCAGATGCACACAGACTTAGCTGTCATGTGGCAGCTCTCTAGAACTGGCTCACATCTCCCCTCTCTTAATGTTTTCAACTCTAAAAGGGGCCAAAGCTCCCTCAAGAACCCCAGAGAAGTCAGTTCCTCCTGGAGTCCTAGCGTTTTTTCCTTCTGCATATGCCACTACTAAATCATGTGGCTTTATAGTCACTTAACTTCTTTGGGGCTTTGTTTCTTCATCTTTTAAGGCTCAGTTCACATGCTCCCTCCTGGATGAAGCCTCCTCTTAATAACCCCACACCCACCCAAGTAGAACCCTCGTTCTATATGTTCCCATTTCACTTGCATAAATATCCATTTCAGCCCTTACGATTATTATATGCAAATTTTTGTCACTAGGTCCATGTCCTCCCTACATTGTCAGCATTGGGAAGGCTGAACTAGAATCTTTTTGCCTTTGTGTTCTTATAACCTTGGCCTTGACCTCAATAAATTTTTGTAAGCATCAGAGGCATGAAACTTGTCTGCGTTGTTCATAACTGGTATATCTCCAACAACCGGTGCAGTGCCTGGCATAGAGTAGGTGCTCAATAATGAGTAGCTGAATGGATGTAACCAAGCCTTCAAAGAGGAAAGATGTCCACCACTCACTGCGCACAGAGTCAGCTTTTTGCAAAGTGTGGTTTTATTGCATATAATTCAATCATCCCGTGTATTTGGAAAGTGCCTTGCTCTACACGCTTTCTTGGAGACCAACTGCACGTGTTAGCATATTAACCCCCTGAGAAGTCCTCCAATAAAGGACTTTCGAACTTGGCATTTCTCAAATTTTTAATTCAATAAACTCTTTATTATATAGTACCTATTGCAATCCTGAAGAATTATTATTCCACAGAACACAATTTGGGGAATGTCTCCCTAAATTTACTTAGATTTGCCAATGACTTACTTTAAGACATCTTTACCGTGCTGCTGTTTGGGTTGTACAGGCTGTGCTATGTACAGTTTTAGAGGACATCATTCATGGTACAATCTGCACTACAGTAAGTGGTAAGTCCTGATTTTGTACCACATTTTCTGTTTTCTAAGTAATTGCAATTCTTCTGAGGGCTAGGAAGGTATTTTCCATTTCCTCCTTCTACTCCAAGTAGTAAAAAGAGCTTTCTTTGTATAATGTGGAAGCTCATTTGAACCTATTTTAAAATATGATGGTTTCTCCACTACACTAGAGCAGGTCAAATTGTGGTGGGAAGGTTTTTTCTCTTCTTTGCACCTCTCTTACCTATGCCTCTCTCCCACTCCATTGCATGAATCCTCCTATGATACTGCTGTGATCTGAATGCTTGTGTCCCTCCCCCCCCCAATTCGTATGTTGAAATCCTAACCCCCAAGGTGATGGTATTAGGAGGTAAGGCTTTGGGAGGTGGTTAGGTCAGGCAGGGGGAGCCCTCATGAATGGGATTAATATTCTTATAAAAGAGACCCCAGAGAGATCCCTTGCCTTTCCACTATGTGAGTGAGAGAAGAGGGCCCTCTCTGAGGAATGGGCCTTCACCACACACTGAATTTGCCAGCGCCTTGATCTTGGACTTTCCAGCCTCCATAACTGTTAAGAAATAAATTTCTGTTGCTTATATGTCACCTAGATTATGATATTTTGTTATAGCAGCCCAAATAGACTAAGACAGATACATTTTCCCTTCCACCGCAGTCAAAAATATTTTTGCATCAGCCATTTACACTTTAGTCTGAATCAAGTCCTCTCTCCTAGAGACATTTGTACCTTAAGCTTTATCGCCTATTATGCAAAGAAACTTCTGGTAAAATTACCCCTGGCACTGGTGAGTCAGGAAGGGCCACATGTGGGGCAGTGACTCTCGTTTGCCAATAGCGAGCTAATTGCCAGTTGCACCTGTGAGGTTAGGCCTAACCCTGTAGAGGACATCTGTTGTGTTTACAGTTCTATTCCCCTTTACTCTTCTTCTGTAAGCATGCCCTGACCTTCCTTCCCCCACGTTCAGCTCATGAGCTTGGAAAGAGCTCCATGCCTGGTCATGGATACAGTACAACATCAAGGCCAGTCCACAAATAAGATGCTTCTGATCATAGCACTGGGTTCAAGGATGGTGCTTGATTTAATAAAATCCAACAGAAAAAAAAAATCAAAGCTAATGAGACATGATAAGGTTTTTACTGAGGATGCTGGGAGAGTCACAGGCCTCTAGCATTAAAGCAGAGAGGATATAGGGTCTAGAACAACTGGTACCATCTTGGCCCGATGTGAAACCAAAGGATGAAGCCCACACACAGCCAAGACTCAGCTGAAAGAGAGAGAAACTGAGTCCCTTTGACACATTACCCTCTCTTTTCCTGTTTCAGTAAGAAAGTTTGATCAGAATATTTAAAACAGTGTTTTCCAAACAGCGGGTTATGACCCATTGTTGAGTTGTGAAAATAAATTCAATGGTCATCATAAGCATTAAAAAATGAAGTAGAAAGGAAAAGAATAAATGGGTTACAATGAAATATATTTGCTATTGGGGGTCAAAAAATATTTCAAAGCCACTGCTAGTAAGTGATAAATTTTGGTAACTTCTTCCTGTATGTAAAGCAATTATTTAAAATAATCCTGAACTCACTTAAAAAATAATAAATAGCATATTTCCCACTTAAGAAAAAAGAAAGAACCAAACTGTACCTGCAGCCAGCCTTAACCCCAGTCTTCTTAGTGGGGTTCGCCTGACCATTTCCTTTTTGCTTAAGCAGGTATGAGATGGACTTTCTGTCAGCTGTAACCAGAAGAAATCTGCCTGAAACGTTAACCAAAGAGGTGTTCCTGGCTTTGTGGGATTTATGAATCCCCTGACTACTTGGCCGAGGGATACATTCAGTTCACCACTGTCAAAAATATAGCAGAAGAAATAACCGAAAAAAAAATTGGAACTTCAGAATGCAAGTGATACCTCTGGTGGAGATACAGTGATAGCTGGGTTTTCCTTTGGGTCTACAAATAAGTCAGCCTGGATGCTACCTGGAGGAGCAGTACCGTTTCCTCAGAACAATCCAGAAGAAACTCATTAACACATGCACATCAACACACACATGTTCACATGTTCAGGCAAAGAATCATAGAGGGCTGAGAGAGGCAAAGGGTGCCTCTGACATGCTCATAAGGCATGTGGTCTCTGGCCAGGTGGCTTTAGCCACAGAGAAGTGTGGTCGCTTGTCCTGAAATCTACCTCTGCAAGGCCTGGCGGCTATTACAGACTGAAGTTATCCACAGGGATCGGGGTGGCTGCCCCCTCTAACCTCTCCTAAGAAAAGGTCACCACCAGCCTGGTGATAGTGCCAAGAGTCCCCTAAGAGCTTCTCTGTGTCCTCGTGTATTTATTCTGCCCTCACGTTCCAAATACTGGAGTGGATTCTTATAGAGGAGGTAATGGACGTCTTTTCAGCCCACGACAGTCCCGGGCTATCCCTGAAGACGATGCTACGTTCAGAAGTGTCTACATGCCTGGAAGAGGGGGGTTTCTGGAAGAAAGACAAACACATGAAAAACTGGGGGACATTTTCTTTCTTCTTACCTGTGTGATGAGCAGCGCATGGGGGGCAGGAAAAGGGGCTACTGTTCCAGGGTTCCTCACTGAAGACTTCATAACATCACTTCTTTAAGACAAGGGTTCGAAACAGGAAGGAGCAAAGGGCACTGTGAAATAGTTGGCAGGGAGCCAGCGGAATCAAATGATATTACCACACAATCCTTCTCGAAGGCTAAGCAATAAGCTGGCAGGGCCCGAGTGCCACGGCCCTGTTTGCTCTGTAGTTGTTTTATTATGTATTTTCATTGGTTATTTTCACCCTCCATCCCTGTTGATGGAGGGTACTTAACTATTTACGGGTCTGTTTTAAGGTGACATATTTGATCTCCTGCCTGGATTCTAAGCGATCAGGGGCGAGTAGGTCACTAACAGGGGCCGGGGGATGGAGGACAGGTGGGCGGAGCTTCTGGTGGCGCCTTTTGAGCCTGGCTGGTGCACACATAGCGTGTCATCCCACCTGACTTGACAAACACTCAGGTGGCTCCCTGCTGCCTCAGAATCTAGACCTGAGGCCTTAGTATGGCCCCAAGGTTCCCTGGGACCTGGCCCCACCTCTCTCTCTGGCCACGTGACTCTGTTATTCCCACCTCCTCCCATGCTCTAGCCCCTCTGTCCTCTCCCACTTTCTTAAGGCAGCCAGGAGTCCTCCCTGCTCAGAGCTGTGCCTGTGCCATTCCCTTGGCTTGGAACACCCCCTCTGTCCCCATCAGACGAGCCTCCCATTACGTGGCCTCATGACTCCTCACCCTTGGCCTTCATAGCCCTTGGTCTCAGTCTGGGTTCACCCAAAAGCAGAACCAAGACCAGGGTTTGGGAGGAGACCCCAGCAAAGGTGGCGGGAGAGCAGAGCAAGGAGGCAGGGGAGGGAGGAAAGACAATAAATAATATGTTAGTGAGTGTGAGCAGTGCGGGCCAAACCCCCGGGGGAACTTCTGAGAACTTTTAGAACAGGGGTTGGGACCACCTGCCTGTTTTTGCAAAGAAAGTTGTATTAGAACACAGCCACGCTCATTTGCTTATGTATTGTCTGAATTATTAATACACAGTTACAACAAAAACCATACGGCCTGCAAAGCCTAAAATACTTACTATCGATAGCTACATTTACTCTCTGGCCCTTTAAGAAAAAGTTTGCTGAATCTCAGAATTGTCCTACCATGAGGCAAGAAAGGTGGGGTATTATCTGGTGACTCCCTTCTCCCATTGGTTGCGAGTTGCTCCCATGGGCGTCATTGCCCAGCACCTCTGATGAGTGATCGATAACAGACGTGGAAACCGCCGCTCAGGGAGATGAGGTGCTTTTGCTAAGATAAAAGAGATCCGTGCCTAGGCCTTTTGATGACAAACCTCAGGCATTTTCCTTCTCACAAGACAAAACAGAATGAGCTGCCCGATGGGTATGAATGATGAGCCGGAAAGAAGGATGACAAGCGGTTAAGTGAACATGGGTCAGGATGAACGAATGATCTTGTGCAGAAAGAAAAAGTCTAGCGGACCCCTTGAAAAGAGTTTCCGGGAAAAGCAGGAAAACGCAGAAGCAACTGCAAAGAAGCCGGACTAGACAGAGTGCTGTGTTGGGGGGTCCTGGGGTGAGGAAGCTCCTGAAAGCAGAAAAGACATGTAATAAAGGTTGGGTAGGGCCGGGCGCGGTGGCTCATGCCTGGAATCCTAGCGCTCTGGGAGGCCGAGGTGGGAGGATCGCTTGAGGTCAGGAGTTTGAAACCAGCCTGAGCAAGAGTGAGACCCCATCTCTACTAAAAACAGAAAGAAAAAATAGCTGGTTGTGGTGGTGTGTGCCTCTCGTTCCGGCTACTCAGGAGACTGAGGCAAGAGGATCCCTTGAGCCCAGGTGTTTGAGGCTGCAGTGAGCTACGGTGACACCACTGCACTCTACCCTAGGGGACAGATTGAGACTCTGTCTCAAAAAAAAAAAGGCTGGGTAGGTCAGGGATGGGGGTCGGTCGTGGTGGGTCTTGCTTGTGAGACAGCATTGGGTCTTCATCTGAAGAATAGAAGTAGTACTTCAGGACAGACTCTCCCTTAGCTTACTTTTCCAGCAGATCTGGAATTCTGTAACATGCCACTTGGACAGGTGTGTACAGTACCGAGGTACGGCAGGGAGGGACTCAGACCCATCAGCAAATTCATGCATCTTGTTGACTCTGTAAATTACTGATTTGCACTGCGGCTCTGTAAATGGCAAAATGAGCCCTACGAGAAGGGAGTTACGCAAACTTGGTAAACAGCATCTTACATTTATTGGATGCTCATTCCCCGTATCTTCCTCGACATGTGAATGATAATAATACTAGTATTAGTAATAATATTAGTATAACAGTGATAGGTAATTCTTATCTAGCAGTCACTATGTGCCAGGCACCGTCCAAACACTTTATGTGGATTACGCTGTGCTCCCAACCAGGTGGTAGATATTACTATTATCACTATTTTACTACCGAGAAAATGAAGTCACTAAGAACTGTGTCCCCAAGGTCACACAGCTCGTAAATGCTGGAGCCAGGATTCAAATCTAGGGAGTCTAAGGGTGGAGTCCACGGACTTGACCGCCATAGATTACTGTGCGCGCCGCCTTGGAGGGCTGGGGGAGAAATCACACCGAGAGGCCTTGGTTTAAATTCTCTGAATTGTTTATGCCCCTTAGCGTCCCTGGAAGCCTCAAGTCTATAACTTCTGGGTATAAAAGTTCTCATGAAACACTTTTCCTCGGGGAAGATTTTACCTGCAATTGCACTTTTCTGCCAACACGAGAGTGATTAGCAGGAAACCTGGGGTCACTAGAGTTAGGAACAAGGTAACGGGGGTGGGTAGAATTATCACAAGTCACTATTACCATCAGGGAGCAGCATGGGTCAGCCCAACGCTTGTCCTTTCTCAGCCTCCACTGGCCCCTTGATATCTTAATCCCAGGAGTATTTTTAGGGAACTCCCGTCTCAGTTTGGATTACTCCAGAAGTGACTTTGAGCCAAAGATTTCAGTGCAAACAGTTCATTTGGGAGGTGCTGAGGACACTAGCGGGGTTGCGGAGAAGTGATACAGGGAAGAGAAGGCGGCCAATAAAAGGGGCACTGTTAATCAGGTAGCACAGTGGGTGGCTGGAGCTCAGCCCTGGAAGGAAATACCGAGAAACAGCGGATAACACAGGACTCAGAATCATCTCGCCCCGGGGGCGAGGGCTGGAATGTTCATATGCCAACTCCCAGGACGCACTGCTTGGGGGCTTCTTCCTGGGTTAATTCCCTAGCACTTCTGGGCTGCTCTGAACAGGCCATCCAGCCTTCGGCAGATCCAGAAAAAATCCTGAGAGATGCAGAGATACAGACACCAGCAATTGGAAGTCCGCCAGGAAATAGCTGTGGGCATTTGCGTCTCTGGCAGCACCTGTGGGATCCCGTAGCTACGGCTGAAGACAAGCAGCGTTTGGGTGGTTTGGAGACGGACAGACCTGGGCTTTCATCTAGGTTCCACCACTTGAACACTTTGACCTTGAGCAAGTCACTTAATTTCTCTAAACCTCAGTTCTCTCTTCTACACAATGGAGGTGAAAGAGTTCTGACTTCTCGGCGTGCAGTGTGAACACTGAGTGAGGTAATGCACAGAGCTCCTGGGCCTGGCTGAAACATGCAACTTCTTATTACATTATGATTATTATCATTATTACGTAAAGTGACAAGTCCAAGTGGAGGGAGAGAGACTTCGGAAGGAAATGCTGGTCTCTGTGGTGCTTAGAGCAACTCAGCACTCGCCAAACAATTTAGAGCTGTCAAAAGAACTCAGACTGCGTGAGGCTTCCACAAGCATTTTCTTCTTTTCCCTCCCCTAAAAGGTCAAACATATGCTTCGAGTGGGACGTTTCCTTCAATCACTTTCAAAATAACAATTTGTCAGAACATTTGTATTAACCTTGAAACTTGTCCAATCTGCCGAGGAACAATAGGCTACAGTGATATGTATGATAATAAAGTCCCGAACAAACCTGGCCAACAAATGACACATGGACTCTCTCTTTGCACATAATTAAGTGTTTTTCTAAATGCCGAATGTGATCGGCGCGCAGAGCTGGTCCCCCCAAGGCGGAGTGTTCCTGCGGCAAACTGCCAAAGGAGCATGCGCCGCTCTGCTTTGATAGAGAGGTCAGAGAGACGTTCCCCTCCTTCGCCGTGACTCCTGGCTTTGAAGCCATCAGGTGTGGACCAGCATGTGGGAAGGTGAGGGGCCTGGGAGCTAAAGGTGCAGATTAGAAAGACCACCTGCAGGGAGATATTCCACAGGTGAAAATTCCTGTGTGCCCAGTTAATCAGGTTCAAGAGGATGGTTGCCTCGGACTGGGCGTCCTGGGAGCAGATTTGCACGTGGAAGGCTGAGAGGGAAGTGTTCTCAGGAGACACTCTTGGAAGAACGTAGGGCAGGCAGGATCAGGCAAAAGGGGAAACTGATCCTCAATATGGCTGCAACTGAGGCCTCAGCCGATCGTACGGGGAGCTCTGGAGCTGAGACAGCCATTCGGAGGTGTCCCAAATTGAGGCAAGGCAGCATGAACCAATCTTTTAAAAGACCATTTTTTTTCCTTCACATTTTGTGGTTATATTTTGCCAAAGTGGGAGGATAGAACGTATTTTATTTAACAGCTTTTAGCTTGATTTATAACTTGTAGATATCCAGACATATGGTATGTGGGCCTCTATTTGCAGTCCCGCCCTGGGCCCTGCAAACGCTGGAGGCGCATCGAGGAAGGTGTTCAAGCTCAGAAGCTTCGCGTCCACGTAGGTGAGGAGTGGTGTGCAGCCGGCACGAGCGAGGAAAGAAGGTTCTGGTCTTTTCTGGCTATGTTGTTTTGTCTCCAGAGGTAGGCACTGTTGTTATTGCCCCTCTTTCCCAGATGGGGAAATTGAAGATCAGAGAACTTTATTTGCTTTTTCAAGTCACACAGCTAGTAAGAGGTAGAGCAAGGATTGAACCTAGATAAACTGAACCCAGAGTCTGCGCATTATATGGCCCTGTATCCAAGGCCAAGCGGGAACTTGGTCACCCCAGAAGATGCTTGCAGTGGGTCCACCTCTCTACTTGCTGAAATTCCCTTAGAATTTTAAGGTCTGTGCAAACATCACCTCCTCCGTGAAGCCTTCCTTGATTTTCTTCAGCCATAATTCTTTCACCACATTGCTTGCGTCTTTCTCAGACACACACTTATATACCCTGATTAATATTAGTTATATATACTGACAAATATTAAAATTACTTTATGTGTATCTTATCTCCCTCCTGGACTGGAATATAAGTTCCTTGATGCCAGGGAGCCTGCCATATTCATCTCTGCATCCCTTTATATTAGTTTTTTCTTGCTATGTAACAAATTCCCACAATCTTTTCAGTTTAAAACAACAGCAAGTTGTTATCTCGCAGTTTCTGTGGGTTAGAAGTCTGGGCTCAGGGTCCTCTTCCAAAATCGCTGGTTGTTAACTAAATTTATTTCCTTGCAATTGTGGTACCGAGGTTTCCATGTTCCTGCTAGTTGTTGGCCAGGAACTGCTCTCAGCTCCCAGAGGGGCCCAGAGTTCATGGCCACGTGGCCCCCATAGGCAGTTTGCAACGTGGATGTTTGCTTTATTCCAGGAGAGCTGGAGTGCATCTCTCTGACTTCCTTTTCCGAAACCAGCTAAAGAAAAATCTGATTTTAAAGCAATCACATGGTTAGGGAAGACCCCCGGGATAATTCCCCTTCTGCCATAACAGGTAACCATCACAGGTATGGGACAGTCATGTTCACAGGTTCAACTCACAATCACAGGGAGAAGGATTTTACAAGGGTGAGGGTCCCTGGGGATCGCAGAATTCTCCTACCACACCCTCGACCACCTGAGAGGTGTCCTGTGAAAGCCGGCAATGCAGACTTTCCTATATAATTAATTTTCCTATATAATTGCATGCAACACGGAAGCAAAGAAGAGCCCAAGATGCCGACATTCTTTGTCTTGGAGACAAAAGAAGGAGCTTATATCAAGGAGGGCAGGAATGACTTTAGTCACGCTTACTCCTCTAATACAGTATTTTCCGAAATGACTATACTTCTGAGGGGACACAAGATGATTGTAAGTGACGCGTAGGCATGATAAAAAAATAATATTGAAGTACAGTGCAAGAAATGCATTCCCTTGGTCATTTTTTCCCAGTTCCTCTTACTACATTGAGAAGAAGGTCTCAGTGTGGTGCCCGTATGTCTTTTAACACTTCCTACACTTGTGAACCTCCCTTTCTAACAAAGAGAAGGCAGGGCTCAGACTCAGACACTTAAAGGGGCAACAATATTGAGGTGGCATCGAGCAGCATTTTTGTTTGTATCGTGCCAATTTTTAGGTCTTTTTAAACTATGGCAAATGATGCTAGCTTTTACTTATGGTACTGATGAAACAGTTGCTTGTTAAACTTTTATTTAAGAAAAAAAAGTCAGTGTCAATTTAAACAAAATTATTACATAAAGAATAGCTTGGGTGGTTCATGGATACGGTGAAAGTCATTGCTGTAGGATGCGAATGATGGAAGTCGGGAAAGGATGCTTTAATCCAAGGGTACCACACGCTACGGTATCTGGCCTGGGGCTGAACATGCAGGTGGGAGTTAAAGGGAGGCTCCGTTCTTGGCCCTTGGAAAGGGAGTGGGAAGAGGCCTTGTGAACGGCCCGGGAGCTGGGAGCTTGGCTTCTTGTCCTGGCTCGGCCATTTACCGGCTGTGTGACTTTGAGCCTTCACTTCCCTTTCTGGATTTACAGAGTCCCCACTATAAGACGAGGAGTTTGGACTCGATGATCTCTAGTGTTCCTCTCAACCCTGACTTTCTATGGTTCTGTGAATGAAGCAGGCCACTATATAGAAAGCCACAATCATTTTGGCCCACGTTTTAATATGCTGTTATGAAAAACATGTCTTCATAGCTGATCATATAAAGCAGGATTCCCCAAACATTATTGATGTTTGGGGGCTGGGCAATTCTTTGTTTTAAGGGCTGCGCTGTTCATTGTAGGGTGTTTAGCAGCAATCCTGGACTCTACCCGCGAGATGCCAGCAGCATCTCCCCAGTTGTGACAACCAAATGTGTCTTCAGACATTGCCACATATCCCCTGGTGGGCAAAATCGCCCTGGTTGGGAATCACTGATTTAGGGAAAACTCATCTGTTTTTGTGTGGAGTCTGTCCCGTTGGTGCTAATTGCATAGCGCTCCTCAAGCTGCACTTGGCAGTACTCTCAGGCTGCACATGGACTTCCATGGAGCGACGGGAGACACTAGGCCACTGAACTGATTGATTGATTCACTGATTAATTCACTCACTAATCATTTATTGAGCATAAACACACTGAACACCAGGCATACAATGGCGAAAGAGAACTTTCAAAAACTCACAGTTGGCCACCATTGATTTATGCATCATTTTTTACAAAACATATTAATTAATCTATTACTTATGTGCCTGTTCTACATCTAACAAATATTTCTAGTATGTCTAGTTTTTGTCAAACCTTCTGCTAGAGCACAGAAGCAATGAACAAGACAGACAAGCCACCCGCCCTTAAGGAGGTTCCAGTGTGCCAGGCATTGTGCTAGACGTTGTCAGGCATTCAGCTCTGCCGGATGAATATGGATTTGACGGATTGGAGGCTACTCCAAGGAGGCTCCAACTGAGTGAGGACAATGGGGTCCACACCTAATTGAGTCTATTGGGAGACAAGAAGTGGGAGAGATTCCTTCTGGATGGGGAGGTTACTCAAATCTTTACAAATGCATTTGAACTGGATAGTTAAGGACAACGTTTATTTAGTATTATTATGTACCCATTTTGAGACGAAAAAGACTTTTTCAAAAGGCTAAAGAAGTTGTCCAAGGTCACCTGGCTAGCAGAAGGAGGTTAATGAAGGGAGGGGAGGGGGAAGGGTCCAAGCCCTTCTATCTGGCACCGAAGCCTGGTGGGCTTGTCTACCCTCCCAGCCAGATACTAAAGGGTGTTAGCAAATTTCTCAGAGGAAAACATAGAAATTACTGATGCGTGAGGGCAAAGATGTGGAATCAACCTAAGTGCTGTTTAATTCATGAGTGGATAAAGAAAATGCGGTATATATATACACCATGGATTACTACTCGGCCATAAAAGGAATGAAGTAATGTCATTTGCAGCAACTTGGATGGAACTGGAGAACATTATCCAAACTAAAGTATCTCAGGAATGGAAAACCAAACACCGCATGTTCTCACTAACAAGTGGGGGCTAATAGATGGGTACACACAGGCGTAAAGGGCATGAGAAACCAAGAGGGGGAAGGGCGAGAGGGTGGGCGTGGGATGAAAACATGCCTATTGGGTACAACGGACCTATCCTGGTGATGGGCACACCCAAAGCCCTGACTTAAGCATTATACAAGATATCCGTGTAACAAAAATACTTGTACCCCCTTAATTAATATTTTGAAAAGAAATAAATAAAAGTAAAAAAATAAAGAAGTGTCAGGGAATCACAGTAGCTGAACATCTACCTTTTTCTGGTTCTTGCCTTTAGTCTTGATTTTCTCCTAAAATTCACTTGCAAAGCAAATCCAAATCTCAAAGACCTCACTCCTTACTGGAGACAGAAATCTCTGCAGGTACCTCAATAGCCTCACGACTGAGCGAGCTGTGTTACCACTGAGATCATTTTACATGTTTGGCTAAGGAGCAGGGGAATATTTTCCGTACGTGCTGTAATAACCTCAGCATGTGTTTCCATGACATGCTTTCATCTCTATTTGCTGCCCCTCCCCCTGTGATTTGTGATTTGCTCATAAATAATACAGAATCTGAGAGCAAATGGAGGAATTTTATCTTGTTCCATCAAAGAATTTCTGTTGAACTGAGTACTTTTTTTTTCTAATGGTCTTTAAATATCTTGAAAGTCTAGTTGTGTCTAGCCACAAATGCCTTAATGTTGAAAAAAATCACCCAAGAACTCTATTAGAATGCGGGTCTTAAAAATGTAATAAGGTAGAACATTTGGCATAGATAGTATTATAACTGTATTATTACAGATTGTCAACTTTTCAATCTTTGAGAATCGAACCTTTGGGAGACTCATTGCATTTACCTTGATGGGATCCAAATAACGATAAATACCAAGGCTAATGCAGAGTTCTTTGGAGAAAAAAACCAAAGCAATTAATCAAAGTGAGTGTGTTTGTGTCTCTACTAGATTATAGGCTCGCTGAGGTCAGAGGGAGGGGCTTTGTGTCTCTCGTAGCATCAGACATGGCGCCCTGTATAGCAGGGTGCTGGTGCTGTCTTCTACTTATTTTTATAAGCTGCAAGGATTCCACAAGCCATTTGCAAAATATTTGGTAGCTTGGAATAAGCCATAGTAGGAATATTCACTCCATAGACATTGTTAAACACTACAAACCTAGGTTTGTGTGTGTGTATATGTGTTTATATGTATGCCTTGTCTTATTTTGAGAGCTGGTTGACCAACACACTGCTGCATAAAATCCAGTACCCAGGAACTGTTTGCTCATCTAGAATTTAGGACTTCCATTTTGGGAAAACAACAACAACAATAAAAAAATCCTAAACTAATGCTTTATGATCAATTGAGTTGGAATTTTTTCCTTTGTTGCTTGGAGCTCACTCTGGGCTTCATTTCTCCCCAATAAAGTTATTTCACAATATGTGTGGAAAGACCAGGGTAGAGAATTATCCCAGTTTTCTAAACATAGAAAAGAATCTCGGCCAGGCACGGTGGCTCACGCCTGTAATCCTAGCACTCTGGGAGGCCGAGGCGGGTGGATCACTCAAGGTCAGGAGTTCGAGACCAGCCTGAGCAAGAGCAAGACCCCCTTCTCTACTAAAAATAGACAGAAATTGGCTGGACAACTAAAAATATATAGAAAAAATTAGCCGGGCATGGTGGTGCATGCCTGTAGCCCCAGCTACTTGGGAGGCTGAGGCAGTAGGATCACTTGAGCCCAGGAGTTTGAGGTTGCTGTGAGCTAGGCTAATGCCACGGCACTCACTTTCGCCAGGGCAACAGAGTGAGACTCTTGTCTCGAAAAAAAAAAAAAAAATCTCATTATATAGGCTGCATCTACACAAAGAAAGCATTTCCAACTTAACTGTGTCTTATACTCTTTCTACACTGCCTTTTGTCTTTAGAATTAATACTCTGATACCCACTTTGGAATGTTGCAGTGCACAAGGCACTTTGCCAGGGAACAAGGGATGCTCAACATGACTGAGAGCTAGTTCCTGTGGTCTGATATTCCTCTGCTGGCAGGAGGAGGAGACAGTATATGAGAGAGTCTGGGTGTGGCCACTCTGTCTTGTTACCATGATGAGTGGAGCCAGTATCCATAGGAAGTGATAGGTAAGAGCCAGCATCACAACTTAGAGCTAAAACAAAAACATGAGACAAGCTATAAAGTCAAGTAAGGTGTAGATCAAGGAAAGACCAATGCAAGAAGAGATCTGGCAGGGGAAGGTGGGGAGCTGGGCCCAGTTAATGCCAGGACTGAAGTCTAGGCAATGTGGTAATTCTGGAATTGAGTTCTGGGCATGGGAATGGCTATTTTTCCAGTTCTGGTGACTGTGGTCATGGGTGTGCTGGGACCATGGAAAGGGACTTTAGCAAAATTTATGACTGCAGGGAGCTTGCAGTTGGCTTGAAGAGCCATTAAACATTCAGGAAAATGGAGCTCATGATGAAGTCAGAAGAAGCAAGTGTTACCTAAGTGGCAGAGATTGAAGTTCAGCAAGTCTCTGGATGGAGAGGTGATCATGAATGACTTCAAGAATGAGGCAGGATTTTAAATGGTCCTCAAAAGATGGGTAGAAAGAGGCAGGCATTCTGGGTGGGCTTGACTAAACACAGATGGGAGGAATGCTGAATGGGGAGAAAAAAATAATGAACCATTAAGGATCCTCATAGCCAAGAGCTGTGTCCATACAAGTTGGTTGGTTTGATTGCATTCATTCATTTATTATCTCCTGAAAACCTTGTTCCAGACGCTGCCCCAGGAACTGAGGATAAAGTGGTTAAGAAGACAGACACAGTCAAGGACCTCATGCAGCACACGTTCGGCGAGAAGACAGACATCAGTCAAACAATCATGTGAATAAACAGTGATAAACTGCTGGCTACTATGAAGGAAAGGGAGCTCTGAGAACACAGAGCTGTGATATCTGGACAGCTCTGGGGGCCGAGGAAGCCTTCCCAGATAACTAACTGCAATAGAAGAATGAGTAGGAATTTGTTTGGCAAACAGGGCAGTGGGAAGAAGTTTTAGGCAGAGGGATCAGCAAGCACAAAGGCAGTGAAAGGAGAAGGTCAACATGGCCAGAGAACAAGGAAGGAGAGAGAGAGAGGGATCTACTAAAAACCCACATCTAACATCCAACATCATACTTGTTGTAAGACTGAATGCTTTTGACCTAAGGTCAGGAGTAAGACAGAGATACCTGTTCTTGCCTTTCTATTCAACGTTATACTGGTTTTAGCCAGAACAATTGGGCAAGGAAAAGAAATAAAAGGCATCTACATTGGAAGGGAAGAAGTAAAGCTATCTTTATTTGCAGATGACATGATCTTCAATATAGAAATCTTAAGGAACCCACCAAAAAAATTATTAGACTAATAAGTAGTCTAATAAGTAGGAAGGTTGCAGAACACAAGATGAAGACACAAAAATCAGTTGTATTTTTATTCACTAGCAATGAACAATCTGAAAGTGAAATTAAGAAAACAATTCAATTTATGACAGCATCAAAATCATGAAATACTCAAGAATAAATTAAACAAGATAAATACAAGAATTGTACACTGGAAAATACAAAATATTACGGAAAGAAATTAAAGAACATTTAAATAAATGGAAAGACAGCCCATGTTCATGAATTGGAAAACTTAATATTGTTAAGATGGTAATATTCCCCAAAGGAATTTACAGATTCAATGCAATCTTATCAATATCGCAGCTGCATTTTTGGAAGAAATTGACAAGCTGATCCTAAAATATATATAGAAATTCAAAGGCCCCAGAAGAGCTCAAATGATCTTGAAAAAAAAGGAGAAAGTTGGAAGAGTCACAACTCCTCATTTCAAAATCTACAGTAATCAAGACATTATACACTAGTGTAAGGATAAACATATAGACCAATGGAAAAGAACTAAGAGTCCAAAAACAAATCCTTACGTTATAGTCAGTTAATTTTTAAAAGTCTTTTCAACAAATAATGCCAGATTTAAAAATGACTGAAGGATATGAATAGACATTTTAATCCCCCAAAGATACAAAATGGCTAATAAGTCCCATGAAAAGATGCTAAACATCATTAATCATTAGGAAAATGTAAATCAAAAGGACAATGAAATACCACTTCACACTCTCAGGATGGCTAAAATTAAAAAGTTAGGCAATAATGAGTATTGGTAAGGATATAGAAAAACTGGATTTTCTGGTGATGGGATTGTGAAATGGTGCAGTTGCAGTGGAAAACAGTTTGGTAATTCTTCAGAAAGTTAAAAATAGAGTTGCCATGTGACCTAGCAACTCTACTCCTAGGTATCTAAATATGAGAAATGAAATTATGTGTCCACATGGAAACTTACACATAAATATCCCTAACAGCCTTATTCAAAATAGCCAAAAAGTAGAAACAACCCAAATGTTCATCAGCTGATGAATGGATAAACAAAATGTGGTATATACATACAAGGGAATATTATTGGCAATAAACAGAAGTAAAGTACTGATACATTCTGCAGCATTAATAACCCTTGAAAGCATTATGTCAGGGAAAGGTGCTAGACACAGAAGATCACATATTGCGTGGTTTCATTTATATGAAATGTCCAGCATAGGCGAATTCATACAGAAAGGAAGTAGACTGGTGATTGTCAGGAGCTGGGTGGAGGGAAGAATGGAGAGTGACTGCTAGTAGGTATTTTGAGGTGATGAAAAGATTCTGGAATTAGAGGTGATGGCTTCACAACTCTGTGAATATCCTAAAAGCCACTGAGTTGTACTTCCAAATTGTAAATTTTATGGTTGTGAATTGTAGTGGGGGGGGATGAAGAGAAGTTGATAAATGGGTGCAAATATACAGTTTGATAAAAGAAATGAGACCTAGTGTTAGATAGATTAGTAGGGTGACTACAGTTTACAATAATCTATTGTACATTTCAAAATAGCTAGAAGAGAATAATTCAAATGTGTCTAGTATAAAGAAAAGACAAATATTTAAGGTGATGGATATCCCAGTACACCACTTTGATCTTTATGAATTATATGAATGTATTAAATTATCACCTGTGCCCTGAAACAATGTACATCTATCATGCATCAATTAAAACATTTTTTGAAAATGGCAGCAGAAAGCCAGTCTAATAGTCCAGGGGAGGGACAACGGTGCCATGGGAAGTGGTGTGACTGTGGAAATGGAGAGAATTGGGCAGATTTGAGACCCGTGCTAGGAAGCCATTCACAGGAACCTCCACTCACTGCCACCCCACCCTGTCCCAGCCCAGCCCACACCCCAGCTGTGGTCAGTGGGTTTCATTCTGCTAGGCTATTTTTCCGCAGTCAGTCTCCAAGCAGGTCACAGTACGAAGCTGATACGAAGCTAGAGTTAAGCACTGTCGTGATGGCATCTAAGGTTGATCCACAGCACAGTTGCTTTACTTAAGGCACTTTGGACAGAGACGCAACACCCAAAGGCCAGGGCTTAATTGGTATCCCTCTTCAGCTCCCAGCTGAAATATCTCCATCCTTCCCTCAGGTTCCATTTCACACAACTCGGCGTGACACAACTCATGTCAATGGTGAGCACGGATGGAGGATTTGCTTTTCTTCAAGCAGTGAGTATGTCACAAACACTGTCATTTAATCGTCGTAACAGCCCATCGGGTCAGTATCATTATCTCCATTTTATAGATAAGTACACAGACGCTCAGAGATTTAACTAACCTGCTCAAGATCGCCTAACCAGTTAAGTGGTGAAGTTGGAATTATTATCCAAGGCTGTTTGTTTGCTAAACTTGTGCTCTTAATCACTGCATCTATGTAGGACCAGCTACATAATCCGCAGCACCCTGTGCAGAATGAAAATGCAAGGCCCCTGGTTAAAAATTACTAAGAATTTCAAGGGGAGGATAGCAGAACCCTAAACAGAGAGGGGCCCTTCTGAGTGCAGGGCTCTACTGGACTGCAAAGGTGACACACCTCTGCATCTGTGTCTTCAGTTTGCCTAGTGACAAAAACTGCTTGGGGGAGGTGCATTGATGTTTGCAGATTTCTAGATCTCTTTCCTAGAGAATCCAATACAGGGGATTGGAGCGGAGCCCTGGAATCTGTATTTTTAACAGCTGTCTTTGGAGATTCTTACTGCCAAGCAAAGTAGATAAATTACGACACACTGTGCATGCTGGTTGCACTGTGCTAGGCATTGCATGTATAAAAATATTCTGGAATTAGGCAGTGGTGATGGTGTGCATGGAGTAGAGGGTGATGGGGGTGTTGTGGGGGAATTTAAGTGCATGCATTCGGCAGGACTCTCATCTTGCCCCCTCGATACCTCCGAAACCAGGAATGGGGCTCCTTTATTCCCCCAAGTTGGAACTGCCTGAATTTTAAAGCACTGCGCAATTTATTCAGAGGAAGTCTTTCAAGAAGGAGTGGGAGCTAGGCCACAGGATTCTAATCTTGAATATTCAGGGAAAGCAGCATGTCCTATTCAACACGGCTGATCAATAATGAGTGCATTCACACTCTAAATGTGTGCATTATGTACAGATACAAAATATACAATGCCCCCAAAACGGGGAAAGACATTTCTGATTGAATTTTTTTGTTTGGGTTTATAAAAATAACTTGTGGTGCATCAATTACTCTCCATTTCCATGGATACAGGCAATACTTTATTATGTAACTCTACAGCTGTGCCGGTTTTTAATATAAAACCCAGATTTTTTCATCTATTTCTCTTTCATAGTTACTGAACTGAGATAATAACATCTTTTACCTATGAATGTATTCAATTCCCTTTTTTTTTTCACCATCCTGCAAACTATTATTGATTAGAATTTCATTTTGTGGCTTTTGTAATAAAATCTGCAGTAAATGTTACCATTGCAGGCAGTGGAAGGGCGGAGTGGGGGAAGGTCATTCTTTATGCATATTGTGTGTAAATATGTATGTATAAAGAATGCGGTATGTGTGTGCACATTCTTCCAAGTCTAACAAGTGAATGCCTGGGCATTGTACTGACTTCCAATTTGCTCCGGGGAGTTTTCAAATGGCTGTTTATGAAATATTGAGAAATATTCCTCTATGCATTTTTTTTTTTTTTAAATAAGAACCCACCCTCTTTTTCGGAAATAGAACTCTATCTCTGCGGGTCTACAATGTGAAATTCAGTGCCATTGTTTTGACCTTCCTGGTGATACTCGAAGTTGATTGATGTCATGTAGTCCTTTTCAGGTCTCCCTGCATGGAAATGGCTTCACATGACCTCAGCAGGATTGGAGCAGAGGGTGAGGGGAAGGGTAAGAAAGGATGGGGAATGAAAATCCAAAAGAGGCCTAAAATGGGGGCAGATTAGAGGAACAGAGCTGGATGGGATTTGAGGGGCTACAGGAAGGACTTTTGCCCTTGCAAATTATCGGCCATTAGGAATTCTTCCGCTAGCAATTCAAATCCTTTGTGCAAACAGTGTTAATCTCAGGGCCTGGAATGGGCTTGAAGGGTCCAACAACTTCCTAGAATTTTATGTGAAAAATTGCATGTATGTATGTCTGCATTTCTGAAGGCAAGGATCTGTTGTAGGCAGATTTGGGGGTGGCCACTTGGCTTACATTTTTCAGAGAGGCCATTCTCCCTTTTGATGACAGAGCCAGCAAAGAGGGAGGGGCGTAGTTCAGCTGAATATCACTGATCCGGTCACAGTGCTTGAAATAGGGGTGAGCACCTGACCCAGCTGGACCAATGACAGTCCTTCCCTGGGAGTTTTCCACCTCCACTCTCTGGTGTGAGGATTCAGCCACATCACTGCCATGTGGCAAAAGCCTGCAATGGAAGAGACTCAAGCTCTCAGTCGGAACAAGGCAGAGGTGAGAGTGAGAGCCAGAGAGAGAGCGCGAGAGACTGCTGACAGCACTGCATTGATCGGTCATTCTTTGGGCCACCTCCATCTGTACCTCTTCTGAATTTGATATGTGAGTCAATAAATGGCCTTTTTTGGCATAAGCTGATTCCAGTAGGTATCTGTTATCAAGGACAGGACAAAATCCTGGTAAGACAGAATCCACAGCTTTCATCAGATTTACATGACCCCAAATGGGGTGAAAACATCCATTTAAGACCCCCTTTCCCTCTAATCATCTTAAATTATCAGCGCCCCAGGGAGGTATGGCTCAGAAAGTGATAAACAAAGGCTGGTGTGAATGGGAAGGAGTTGATTAGATGCTCTCTCCATTGATAAGATGCTGGGAATGAAAGTGGGAACTTTCAGGGACTGGCTCCTTCACAATTTTGCTTGGAATAATGGGGGAGGATGGTGCTGACTTTGAGTAAACACTTACTAAGCACCACTGCATGAACAGTTACCCTGGGATAAAAAGAGATGAGGGTATGGCCTCCAACTTACACGAGGTTGTGGCCCAGAGAATATTTTCCAGGTATGTTGTAAGTAGGAGTGTGGGGTGGGGTACAGCAAAGAGCCTGTGTATGAGAGAGGAGGTGTGGCAACCAGCATGCCTGTCACAATTATTGCTGGAATGTTGGTGCAATTATTTAATTGGTTAATTCAAGAGATCACCATGGAACAGGAAACAGATATCACGAGATGCTCATTATTGGGCCTTTCCCTTTTCTCTGTGGTCTTGCTTCTCAGGAGGAATCAAATGTGCAGGAATCCTGCTCCCATGGCTTTTCTTTCCAGGGGACCTTGGTGTCTCAGTCTTTCTTATCCACCAATTTTTGGTCATCATTTCTCCCGCCTACTTCACTGAGGTGTTATGAGGATCAA
This sequence comes from Propithecus coquereli, assembly GCF_000956105.1. Classification (NCBI taxonomy): domain Eukaryota; kingdom Metazoa; phylum Chordata; class Mammalia; order Primates; family Indriidae; genus Propithecus; species Propithecus coquereli. Next base: position 758,925 of record NW_012142746.1, read on the forward strand.
GGTTGTTTATATACCCCAAGGAGCTAAGTCCAGACTTATGGTGGTGTGTCTTGGTCCTAGATGGCAGATATATGCACACAGGCTGCCATGTCCCCTTCTCCACCTGGGGCAGACATCACCAATTGATCCCAGCACTCTTCCTGCCTCAACCTAGATGAGCTCAACCTTTTGGCTCCACTTTAGAATCTTTTTCAACCCGACTCTCCATGCAGCCTCCACCACTGATCAGAGCTGGCATGTGAAATGAAACCCATTTGTAGTCCCTGATCTGGGTTCTTGAATGGTTGGTGTTAGGGTTGCAGGTTGGGGATCAATTTCCTAACTAATCACGGGGGAGGGATGAAGATATAATGATATGTTGCCACCACTTTGAAAAGGACAAAATGGTGTAACGGCTAGGCAAACATAAACAGGAATTTAGGAATTAGGAGAAAAGGATTGCCATTTTGGTTACTTAACATCTTTGTTTTCATTAAAAACAGAGGAGTGTCAGCTACAATCGCCCTAATTACTTCTCCCCCGAGCGTCCCAGGCTGTGAGCCTAGAGCCGAACAGTCTTGACAAGTCGGTACAGGACACAGAGTAGGTAAGTCATTATTACTTTTAGCTCCTGGGAATTGAAGAAAGTGAGACTATAAGAACAACCTGATGTGCGGGGGAATTAAAACAAGCACAAAAAATTCACTTAAAAATAAGTTTTGAGTAGTTTCGGATGAGAGCATTTGCATTTCTATTGCTATGTTTACCCAGAAGTATGCACGACCTAACTCCATCAACGCCGATGAAAGGACACAAGTGGCCTCTAGGCAGCCACCTGAAGCTTTAGCTAAACTTAATTCAGAGACCCGCAGTGACTGCATTGCCTCAGGCTCTCCCCGTCTTGCTAGTGGCTTTGAAGAGTACTCTGGACAGAGCTAATTTCCTGATTTCCACAGTGACTTCTAGACCACCGAAGACTCCCTCCAAGTCTTGTCTCAGTATTTTCGGGGTGCCTATCCCCCGAGGTCACATGCCCACTGGGGCTATGAGTCAGAGCTGAATTCCTCACCCAAGCTGGGCCAATCACATTTTCTCTCCCCACTTTTGGAATTAAATTAGAGTCTCTAGTAGATGTCATTAGTCCTAGCAGGTCATTTAGATGTGAGGGGTAGAGTTCATTCAAGCTTGCAGGTGGGGCAGAGAAGCTCTTCTGGGGAAAGGGTTGGGGGAGAGGATTGGCTGTGGGTTCTCAAGATAAAGCTCCTTTAATTTCAACTTGCTTAATTGGGCTTCTGTTGTCTACAGGCAAATCCATCTTGACCCGAACTGCCTCCCCAAATCTGGGATGTGTGCCTCTGGGGTGCACAAAGTGATATTTACGCAGCAGGAGAGATGATTTTACGTGGTGCATAGCTACAGTCTTTTAAAACATCACCATCGATTTCCATGGTGAGAAATTCCCTTTCAGTCCTTTTGATTATCTCGGTTTGGAGCTTGTTTTTAACACCTAAGACTTGCTAATTTCCCATTTCAACAAAGAGAGGAGAGGGCTTAGGTTAAGAGCCTTCTCCAATCAGCATTATCTTGCTAGAATTTAATAATATTATTTTGCATTTATTTTTAAGTTGTCTCCTTTCATGGTAAGCGATCTTATTTTTATTGTTGCCCTCACTCCGACAGATAGAAACCATGCAAGATCTTAAAATGACTGCTGTTGTTTAAAGTCACTAAGATTAGGGGTGGTTTGTTACATGACAATGGATAATGGGAATAGAGTCCATGCCAGATAATCCAATAGAGGGGAATTAACATAGAGAATCAGTTAAAAAAAAAAAAGCTGGAAGATCACAAAAGGCAAATAAGGAATGGAGAAGGCACCCAGAGTTAGCAACAGCGAGAAGTCACTACTGTTCCTAGGACTGGGGGACACAGAGCAGGAGATTTTGCAAGCATTCAGGAACCAGTGCCAACTGCAGGAGCTGGAACCATGGTGGGGGCTGCCTGGTGGGACCTGGAACCCTAGAGGCCATGTAGCGACTGCCAAACAGAGTCCAAAGGAGAGAGAGAGGGGCGTGTAAATACTTAAGCTCTTCCCCTGCTCTCACTCTCCAACCTCCTGCTGGGGCAACCAGGAGACTCTTACCAAAGCCTGCTGCTGTGGAGCCTGGGCATTGTAACTGGCAGGGGTCAGTCCCCTGGGATACAGAAGAGGGCAGGGCAAGGGCAGGCAAGGGATCTAAGAGCAAAGGGGCAAGTGACCAGTACCCAGCATCATGTGGCACAAAGCAAGGCACAGCAGTTCCAAGGAACCACTGTGGCCACTTGGCTCCGCATAGAATCGGGGACATAAAAGGCCCGTGGAGTTTCATAGGCTGCCCTTCAACCAGTTCATATGGCGCCTGCTCTATAGCCATCCCTGATTCCTGGAGGTGTGACTTAATTCTTTCCACACGATGCCAATGCACTAGCAACAATCAGTTCTCTTTGCAGGTGCCAGTGGCCCACTTTTCTGAAATTCCCAGGGTAGAGAGGCTCAGGCAGAGATAGCTGCAGATGCTCAACTATGTCATCAGGTAACTGTCTCTGTCTGTGTCTCAACTCTGCTCTCTCCGTCTCGTCCTTACTCTTGAGCAGAAGGAGCCCGCAGCTCAGGGCTTCGCCCACCGCTGAGCAAGCCCAGTGAACGCTCAGTGCCTCTTCTTCAGTTGTTCCGGCCCAAGTGCTGGCGTTGAGGTTCACCGACCTGCTTGGGCACTGTAATCGTGTCCACTCCTGAACTGACCGCGAGGGCCAGGGGAGCAGAATGCTCTGATTGTTCAGACCTGGCTCACGTGCCCAGCTCTGGAGCCAGGGCATGAAGTGGGGTGGGGAGAAATCACCTCAGCAGAGTGGAAGGGCGATTTGTCTGAAGAAAATGAAGGTACTTGTCTCAAGAAGAAGGGATGCTGGGCAGGGACAAATAACAGATCTCTTCTCTAACCCCTTCAGCACTTGTATTGTTGGCGTTGCTCATGTTTCCTTGTGATCTCCCTACTATTCAAACTAGTTCTGACGCACATGTTACGCCTTATTCATCTCCATATCCCAGCAATGCCTGGTATGGTACCAGGAACCTAGTAAGTGCTCAGTAAATATTTGTGGAATTGAATTAGGTGTAAGTGCTTGCCCTATACTTTCATTTCTGGGGCACAGTGGGCATTTTCCATGTCCTGAGGGTACCGGCTGTATTTCTTGTACTTTCCCTACAGTGGGGGGTGGGCAGAGGAGACAGAAGGAGCACAGGTCTGAACGTGGCCCCCTCCCACCCCGGAATCTTTCCCTGCTGCCTGGTCTCCTGGGGACTCTGGCCAAAGCAGCCTAGAGCTCATCTCCATTTGCTACAAATTAGAAAACCAGCATTTTCCCTTCGGTTGGCCTGAGGCATAATCTTTCCTTTCCAATTTGAATTGCATATCATTTCTTCCTGTTGGATGTCTAAGGACAATCTGACACTTCAGTTGTTTCTCCTTGTCTTTCAGATGTATAAGAGAAAACACATTTTAGAGCCCTGTTTGGTATTCTAGCCCCTTTTAGAAAGCCCCTTTAGTATTATGCTGCGAAACTGAAGTTGAATTACTCTACGCAAATTAACTTCAGACTCAATCTCTGCACAGGGCCACCGCGTCAGCCTGGTCTCCTTTAGTCACTGACCTCCAGACCAGCCTCCCACTAAGCAGAACCATTTTGGAGCCTGTTTATAATAGTGTCATTAAAAATGAAGAGCTGTCAAGAATCCCTTAAAACGATGTTGGAAACGGTATTCACAAAGATTTTTTAATGACTGGGTGGTTTTTAAAAAGGCAATAGAACACTTTTAATGAACTATAATGTAATAAATCAATCACGGTTTCTCTGACTTGACTATACTGTCTTTATATTTATTGCAGCTTATGGAAAACCACACTGTTAATTCTTTCCTTCTACCCCCCTTCTCCCTCTGTCCCCCTGCAAAACTCAAGGAGACATCTAGGTAAAGCATATTTATATTTTAAGAGATCTGTATTTGCCTTGAGTATTGTTTACCAAACCCGATCGGAACATGGGCTGGGCTCTTTTAAGTTTTATTTTTAGTGTTTGTTCTTTTGAGGGGTTAGTATTAGTTAGGGCTCCCTGGTCGTGGGCAAAAGAAACTAACTCCAACTAACTTAAGAAGAGGAAATGCACTGGAAGGATATCAGAAGCTTACAGGATTGCTGAGAGCCTTGAGTTTGATCGGGAATGGACAGAAACCAGGACAACTCTAGAAATATTTCTTTAGAAATTTCTAGAAAATAGGAATTACAGGAAATGTCTTGTAGCAGAACAGCATGGCCAGACTGCTACCATCACCTTCAACCATGAAAATACCTCTCCCCTCATTTCACTCTCACCCAGGACACAGCATCTGATTAGCTGAGTTTTGTCACGCTCCTCGGCTGTTCTGAGTGCAGAGGAAAGATATGGTCTCTTTGGTTTCCATCATGGGGAATGAGCGAGCACCTGATTTGCCCATCCAGGTGACCCACCATGGGAGAGGTAATATCCCAAAAGGAAATCATGGAGCTCAAAAGTGGTGTTAATTAAGGGAATGCCGGCTGCTATTCCAGATAATACCCTCAATTGTCTTTATTGGCTTAACGGAGTAAAAGTTTACTTCTCACTTACATAATGGTCTACTTTGGTTGTTTCTAATTGGAAGGCTCACTTTCAAGGGGTAATTCAGGGATCAAGGTTCCTTCTGTCTCTAAGACATCTTCCCAAACTCACTCTGCTGGTCTTCTGTATTCCAGGGGAAAAGAGCATGGAAGCAGACCCCTGCCCCTTTTTAATGGGCCACATCTGGAAGTGGTAGACATCATTTCTGCTCACATTCCATTCGCTAGAACTTAGTCCCATGGTCCCACTGAATTGCCAAGGCGGTTGGGAAATATAACCCCACCTGGGCAGTTGCTTCCTGGCGATGCTCTGTACCGTGGAAAGAGAAGCAGGAACGTTTGGTGGATAGAAAGTTTGCCGCAGCAGAGGAAACGGAAGATGGATTGACAGCTCCCTCCAATGGGTAAAGGTCCACTATGGAGTTTGGGCAGGGGTTGGATTTCTCTAATTTGAGCACAAGTGATTCCAGGAGAGAGAATTTTTCTGGTTTTGCCAACATACTTCCCCCCACCACAACTTGTTTCGATACAAAAGTTCCCAATGAGACTGGAAAGGTGTTACTCTCAATTTTGCACCTGGGAATAGGATGATTAGGGAAGGTGAGGGCTTGCATTTAACTTTTTTGACCCCTAAGAAAATGCCCCTTTTACTACATAACCCTGTATCCATAGCATTCTGACATCTTGTTACCTCTTTGAGCAAAACAGAAAGTTAACACTAACGTTGGAACCCAAATGAAATCCTACGCTCCACTCTAATGGAAAAGATTGCTGTGTATTTGTAATACCTTAAAGTAAAACAAACTCTCCCTGATTCTCCTCTCTGCCTAGGCCCCCTTTAACTCAGCTCCGCAATTCAACTCTCTATTACAAGTTTATTTTTTCCCCAGAGATGAAAGTTCCTTGAAACAACCCTAAGCATTTTGAAACAAAAATCTTCGTTCTTATGCAAACACAGTTTCATTTCCACAAAAGAGCATTTCACAAAAAGAAAAATAAGTGCACATTTCAAAATGTCAGTTAAAGAAATGGAAAAGAAAACAAACAAAAAAAAACCCCACATAAATCTGCCAGGGGAAAAAATGCAATATAATGCCAAGTTACCTAAAGAGTGATTTTCCAATGTCATCGAGGAAAGTGAAAGAGACTGGCCTATGCCCAGGAACACTTTGACAATTTAAAAAGTGTGTGTGTGTATATGTGTGTGTATATATAGATAGATACATATAGAGTGTGTATGCATATGCACACACACACATTATAATGTATATAAAATAGAAAAATGCATATAATTTAAACCAATGCGGTGTGTTGGATAGAATGGTAGGTTAGGAACAGAATAAACGCAGGTTTACTACCTTATTCCTTGCTTCTGTATAATGGGTCTTTAGCAATAAGCCCATCTGAAATGCATTATTAAGGAGAGTAATAAGGCAGAGATGTAATCGTGATGAACGTTGTGTCATTTCCTGGCGAGGTGGCAAAGCCACACCTCCTGTGGCTGCAGGGCACTTGAGTAGCGTGTGCACTGCACTCAGGGTTGGTAGAGCTGGGGTCAAATCCCGGCTTTGCCTGTGACTATGGGCATAGATCTTCCCTCATTTTCATTTCCGTTCAATAAATTGCAGGCCTTCGCTGACACCCGTGTGGGGACGAGTGCGTGTGCCTGGTCCGGGTGGCCTGGGGCGGGGTCCCCAGCACTGGCTGTCCCGTTCTCTCCCCCAGAGAGGGAACAGAGGCGCTGGAACTGCTCAGACCCACGGAGTTCCTGCGCGTAACGGGGTCTGCGCACTGCCTACCTCGGCCGTCACCGTACAGAAAAGGAAATGGCGGTATCTCAGCCGCCCCCGCCATCGCCTCATCTCCTGACACCGCGGCCGCCTCAGCCTCCGCGGGGTGTGACGCTGGGCGTGGGCGTGAGCTCCGCGCCATCGCTCTGGTGCGCCCGCGTCCGGGTCTACGCGGTGTGGCCCGCCGGCTCCGAAGAGCTAACACAGACCAGGAGTGTGGAGAGGGAGCACGTGGAGCAAACTGCATCCAATGAGAGGAAAAGAGATGGAGAAAAGTCTGCGTATAAATTCCTCACCCTTCCTCCTTCCCGCAGACGGCCGCAAGTCGCGGTGGCTCCAGTTTCCCCAGAGATGTCCTACCTGACCGCGGCCAGCTCAGTGCAGCGCCCCCTCGTGTTGGCTTCTCCTTCCTCTCTGCCGCTCAAACGTCTCTTTTCCCCAACGCCGTGCACTCCAGCAAAGCCCCAGCCCATAACCCTTGCCTCTGGGGACCTGTGCTAAGACAGCCCCTCTCTGCAGCAACTTCCCCAATGCCGGCCACCAGCACTGTGTCTGGGAGGTCACTTCCAATGTCACGCCCAGATGCAACATTGAATCCGACGGTCTGTCTCAGTTTGTTTGCAATCCCTTTGATTGCCCCGTGGAGAAAGTCTGTGTTTGGAGCTGCTTTGTCTTAAATAATTCTCTACCACTCTTAATAAATTCCCTTTCAACAAACAGACACTGGATCTCAGGAGGAAAACCTTCAGTGGAAATCCTCAGCACTTATCATGTAATCACATTGTTTCATTTCCAGTGTATTTATTTTGTGTTTAGCTTCCCTTTACGGTGACACTCATTTTCCATTTATAATAGCGATATGCATCTTCCTTCCAAATACATTTAACTAGAAAAAAGTCAATTAAAAACAAACAAGCAGATAATGCAGGGAAGTGATCAGGGACAGTGGAGAAATATGCGCATTGTACATAGAACACGGAGGAGGCCCAGCCCGTGCAGGTGGAAGGTGATCTGCTGAAACTGGGGAAACTGCCTTCGAGCAAAGGCTTTTGGGGCAATACCTGTAGGGGCAACAACAACCTGCCTCAGATTTAATTTCAAAATCTTCGTTGCTCCTTGCTAGCCTCTCCCTGAGATCTTTATGTGCTCTGAGTGGCCCCCTTTCTCCCCAGGGTACAGACATCTCCTAGTCCTCAAGCGGATTTTGGCTACTGTGTTTTAAACAGTGCAACAGTGAGATCTCCACTACCTGCTGTCTGTAACTACATGGAAATAACTAACAAGAAAGAATGCCGAAGGACAAATAAGCTGTCACTGTCGCCTATGAGTTTCTTCCCTTTGTCCCCAACTCTTTCCCCACCTTTCTCCTCCCTGAGGGATTTCTCTGAACCAGACCTAGTTGCTGGTGTGGCCCCAGCCTTGTCTCTGCTCAAACCGCCAGGCCTGCTGTAGTCTACTCTTCTCCTTCCTTCCAGTTTAATACACCCCGTGTCAGCCCCAAGCGATGCCTTCACGCCCCGGGATCTCCACTGCCCCCACCTTTGTGTGAGATGAGAATTGATAACGTCTTAGTCTTCTGTAAAAGAGCTCTGGAGGGCCGTCTTCGAGCCCTCCTTCTCGCCAGCTTGCTTCCCCTGCACTCCTCCTACCTGGAAATTCTGTGGTTTCTGCCGAATCCCTCCCTCCCTTCTTTGAGGCTCATGGCTCTAGCCCGCCTCTGTTGTCTGCCATTTCTCAAGTTTCCTTCTCTTCCTTCCCTCCCTGATTCCAGACTTCTGTCACCTGGTTTTCTTCTCTTAGGTTCTCCAGGTCTCTTTTTAGGCTTACCCACTGTACTGGAAACACAATGTTTAAATGTCACCTTTCTTCCATAATTCATGGAGAGGGGTTTCTCAGGGCTTAGAAAATGCCATTGCAAAGGCCCCTAATACACCGTCACCTCCTTCTCCTGGCATCCACACCTTGATCCAGATACAGAGTTCATCTTTGCAATTTGGTGTTTGTTGTTTCTGGGACAAAGAGCCCAGGAGTAGAGGACCTTTGCCCCCCAGACAATTCCCCCTACCCCCCGTGCCAGACCAGGAGTGGCCCACGGCCAGGAGGGCAGCACAGTCTTGCCTTCTGCTACCGCACACTCGGGATTAAGGGGCTGGGGGCCTCTCCTAAGGCCTAGCTGGGACCCAGCGCAGAGGGAGTTAATGTGACCTGCAGCAGGGCTGCTGCTAAGAGCCACAGGCCTCATGCATGTGGATGAGGCTCCCAAGAGACTCCTTAGAACACGGAACACTTACTCTGTGGCCCCCAATTCATTTTTTGAAAAAGAAGCCAAAAAAAGAAAAGAAAAGAAAGGGAAGGAGAGGAAGAAGGAAAGAAGGGGAAGGAAGAAAACAAGAAGTGAAGGTGGCTTCAGCTTTGTGCTCAACATTGAAATGCAGATCTTGGGCCTAACTTGCAACCCGACAGAGCTCTGACTCTATACCCGATGCCTCTAGCACCCAGATCGACAGAACACAGCATCACACTCTACTCTAAATCCAGGGGGACATGACCGTGGTGGAAATTTCCTGAGGCCTCTGTGGAAGTTGGAACAGCAACTTTGACCTCCAGGATTGGAAAGAATCAAGCATTCCTGCCCCGTGATGGGCTCCCCAAGGAGCTGGGGCAAGAGTTGAGGGTTCCTCTGCACATATGCACACACTCAAGGGTCTGGAAGGAATGAGCTATTTTTCTGTACCTTTTGATACCACCTCTGCTCCTGCCACCTCCTGGAAGCCTTTCTGGATTACCTCGGCTCATACTGAGTTTCCTTTTCTCAGGAACAGCACACTTCCTAATCTAGTTATACAGCATCCTGTCTGTCTGTTAGAGGAATTGCCTTGTTTTTCTTTCAACCCCGCCCTCCAAATATGCATATTTCTCAGAGCTGTACATAGTAGACACTCAATAATTGCTATTTCTTGAGTGAACACATGAGGAAAGAGCCATGGTCCAGGTAAGAAGGAATGCGGGATTCTTTGGAAGCTATGTTCCATTTCCAGCTGCACCATTCATTTAGCTGTATGGCCCTGGGCAAGACGAATTCTTTGACCTGAATTTTCTCATCTATTACATAAGGATAATGCCTACCTTCAGAGAAGTTTCCAAATTTACAGGCTGTGGTAGGCAGACTAATACCACTCCCCACCCAAAGTGTCCACATTCTTATCCCTGGAACCTGTGACTATGTTATTTACCTAGCAAAGGGAAATTAAACCTGTAGATGGAATTAAGGATGCTAATCAGTTGACCTTAAAATAGGGAGAATATCCAGGATTATCTCGTTGGGCCATTGTAATCACAGGGGAAGAAAGAGGCAGAAGAGAATCAGAGAGATGGTGCTACAAGAATTCAGACTGAGGTTGCTGGCTTTGAAGATGGAAGAATGGGGCCACAAGCCAAGGAATGCGGGTGGGTCTGAAAATTGGAAAAGGCAAGAGAATGATTCTCCCTTGGAGTTTCCAGAAAGAATGCAGCTCTGATGACACCTTGCTTTTAGCCCAGTGGTGCTTCAAGCCACTGAGCACGTGGCAATTTGTTACAGCAGCAAGAGGAAACAAACACACAGGTGTTGTTTGTAAAGCACCTGGCACAGAGTGGATGCTTCGATAATCGGTGGCAGAGAATGAATGAAGGAATGAATGTCAGCGTTCCTCCCACCAGATGATCAGCAACCTGAGGACAATGCTTCTTACTTCTCTCACATTCTCCTTGGCACCTAGCAGAGTGCTAGGCACACATCGATGTTCAAAAAGGTTTCAAGACTCAGATTGAATTTTACCTTTCTGGCAGGAAGGATGGGAAGAAGATTCAGCATAGAAAGGGAACAAAGCACTTACAAAAGGCAAAGCGACTTTCTTCCCAAGTGTGGGTTTGGTGAGCGTAGACTACCCTGAAATGCATACAATACAGAAGCCAGGTTTTTAATGCTGCTGTGCCCTGAGGCTCCAGGTGAAGATGCTTGGGGGAGACGGTGGGGAGGACCCTTCGCTCATCTCCACGAAGCAGGAGAGGCCGCCTCTCCGGGTGAGAGGTGCTATTCACCAGGGGGAAAGTGTTCATTATGAGCAAGCCTGTCTCTATTTACCAACACTGTTTGTTGAGGCATCAGGCTGAATTCACCCAGTGCATCCCAAGAGCCAGGCCCTGGTACAGACTAAGACAGTGAACGCCATTGCAGAGAAGGATTTTGCCAATTTTCTTCATGCATTTGGGCCCTCTGGAACGTCATTTTCCAAAGAAAGGAATTTTGGTTATGCGGATGCTGTCGATCAATTGGTCAGTGTGATGCCGCTGCCAACCACCGACTGTCTTCCCTCATTTAAAGGAAGGGAAATTTGGTTTCAGTTCCGAATGCATGGGCTAAGAAACCCAGAGGTCACTTTCTCTTTCTTTCTAGCTCTTGCTCACTCTCTTAAATAAGGAGAAAGGCTATATTTTTCCATGGATTAAGTCCAACACAGAGAAAACTGTCACTGTGAAAACAATAGAATTTATCTGCACTGATATAGCTTGACACTGGGACAAGTGCCTGAATTGTTGCCATAGCAATAAATGTGTCGGACTTATGCATGCGTTTTCTGCTATAGGATTTTGATTAATGGCATTGACTAAATGGTGTGAAGGGGGAGAGGCCGTGCAGAAGGCCCGAGGAGGAAGAGCCGGGCTGCACAGGCATCGCTGTGGCCCACTCTGGAGGGGTGTCAAGTGGGGTTGGCTAGAAGTCGGTTAAACAAGGGGCAGAACCTCTTCCATGGAGCAGAATCCAAATGCCCACAGTGCTGCGTGGCAGGGTCCTGGGGGCTGGGTGCAAAACACTGACGCCAGAGCTTGATTAGGGCCAGAGAGCTTTTGAAATCTCACATTTATTGGGTGCTTCCTACATGCCAGGCACCGATCTAAAGATTTTACGTATCTCAACTCATTTAATTGTTCTGAGTTCAATGAGTTGGCTATTATTATTTTTTTCTGATAAGGAAACTGAGGCACGGAGAAGTTAATTGGCCTGCAAAACATCACACAGCTAGTGGGTGACAGAACCAAGATTTAAACCAGTCTTTCTGGCTCCAGAAGCCAAGCTTAACCCCTGCACTGTGATTTGCTCTAGGAACAAACACTGCCCTCCTGACTTTCTCCACCCATGTTGGCAATGAGTGTGTGGGAGACAGAAAGAGACAGAGACAGAGACAGTGACAGAGAGAGAGAGACTGAAAAAGGGAGGGAACGGCTCCATGAAAAACATCCTCATCTCTGGAAAATCAACTCAAAGCCCACAGAGCTCTTTGGGTGGGTGGCAGGGTTGTATCTTACTCGTTGCTAACATTGAAGGCCCCTATCCATTTGGTAACTGGGCCTCCGGTGTGCTACCTGCCAATCTATACTGAATCCTTCACAATCACCAAGAGGCAGATTGGCAGGACAGTCAGAGCAAGGCCTGGGAGCTGGAAAGTCTTGATTCCTGGCTCACTGCTCTCGGTGTGACCTTGGAATGCTCACTTGACTGCTCTGGTACTCCAGAAATGGGTATAATACTAGTACTACCTTGCTTGTGATTGTAGGGGATTAAATGAGATGATGTATTATGAACGCTGAACACAGTGATTGGCACATAGTAAGTCCTCGAATTAAGTTAGTTTTTAAAAAGACTCATTTTTTTTTCTTTTGAGACAGAGTCTCACTCTACTGCCCTGAGTAGAGTGCCATGGTGTCAGCCTAGCTCACAGCAACCTCAAACTCCTGGGCTCAAGCAATCCTCCTGCCTCAGCCTCCCAAGTAGCTGGGACTACAGGCATGCGCCACCATGCCTGGTTAATTTTTTCTATATATTTTTAGTTGTCCAGATAATTTCTTTCTATTTTTAGTAGAGACAGGGTCTCCTCACTCTTGCTCAGGCTGGTCTCGAACTCCTGAGCTCAAACGATCCACCTGCCTCAGCCTCCCAGAGTTCTAGGAGTACAGGTGTGAGGCACTGTGCCTGGCCATTTTTTCTTTTTTTGAGATTAAAGTCTCACTCTGTTGCCTGGGCTAGAGAGCATTGGTGCCATCATAGCTCACTGCAACCTCAAATTCCTGGGCTCAAGGAATCCTCGTGCCTCAGCCTCCTGAGTATCTGGGACTACAGGCGCGTGCCATCACGCCTGGCTAATCTTTTTATTATGCTGCCCAGGCTGGTCTTAAACTCCTGGCCTCAAGCAATCCTCCTGCCTCAGCCTCTCAAAGTGCTAGGATTACAGGTGTGAGCCACTGCACCTGGCCAAAAAGACTCATTTTTACTAATTTTTCTGGTGTTCAGACGACCCTTTCTGACTGTCCTATAGCTCAAACCAAATCTTCTAACTATCATTTTCCTTGATTTTTTGCTTCTGCTCCTCTGTTCTTTCCTTTTTGAAATTCCTTTTACATGCAAACTGCATCTCCTGAATACACCCTCCAATCCTTCCTCTCTCTTCTTTTCATTTTTAAATTCTATTCTCCTTTTAGATGAGACTGTGTTTATCAAGTTTGTCTTCTATGCCACTCGTTTGGTATTTTTCTCTGGTATTCATTCTATTGTTCACTCCTCTGAACTTATTCCCATTTTTAGATTATTCCTTTTGACTCTTTAGTCTAATTTTCCAGATTCAATGTTATATTAAATATTTTTGAAATCACTACTCAGAATTCTTTTAAGCATTTTTTTTTTTAATTTTTCAGTAATAAACCTATATGTGCAAAAGGCTGCTTCTCCAAAGTGTGCCTATTCTGTTGGGCCATGATGTTCCTGGTCTGATTTCATTCATTCATTCATTAACTCACTCAAGAGGCATTTGCTGAGTGTCTGTTGCATCATTCAGCACATCAGATGGTCATAAGTGCTATGAAGGAAAATATAACAGAGTAAGGGGAACGGAGCGTGACCGGGCAGCCACGTGCATGTGGATGGCCACTGTAGGCACTGCTCTGGTATGCCAATGCTTGCAAAAGGAGCCCATACTCCCTACCTTGCTGGAGAGCAGGCATGGCAAATACATAGGACAAAGTCCTGATACCATGGCAGACATGGTGCTCTTTCCAGCTGAGATTAGACACTGCTTCAGAATCCTTCTCAACATTCCCAGTAAGTCGTGGCTGCACCCAAGATGAAACCTTTTGGCCATCCTTGATGATGATTTTGGATCATATGCCTATAAATTGAATTTTTGTATTAGATTGAACCATACGAAATTGCTGATAGGCAATTTTTTTTAACCTCAAAAATGGCAAATTTATATGGTTCAATCTAATACATGGAATTAAATATAACTCTGTTCAATGGATCCTTGCTGGGGAATCTTTTGCTAAGCGAAGATTTCTTTGTCTTCTGTGGACACTTAAACTCTAATACACATCCAACTTTTCATGTATTGAATTTTCTTACAGTGGAATCCACCTGTATTCATTAATATCCTGACATAGTTACCATGGCACCAGCTCATTTTTTTTCACCATCTGGGACCATGAAGTGGCTGAACCTAAATTAAGAGTACCTAATAGACATACGAATAGACCACAGCTTTTTCCTCTAACCTCCATGTAGAATCTCTGTTTTTGTTCTCCTTCACTCTCCTCCCTGTAAGAGGTTTATACTCCTCTACCAACTGCCACACTACTCTGTGTGGGAAAAGTTTACCTCCCTGCCCTCTTGACCTCAGACTTTGTCATGTGACTTGGTTTGGCCGATGGAATATGATGTATGACACATGTGGCCAGAAGCTTTAAAAGACATCACATGGTTCATTCATAAAGCTCTTTTCCCTGTGCCATGAGACCTGGATCTCAAGTTACGGAAAACATTGGAGCAGAAGGATAGAGCCTCAGCCTTACTGCAGTGACATACAAAGTGAGAAGTAAGCCTTCATAAGGCACTGAAATGTTGGGAGATGTTTGTTACTGCAGCCTTACCCAGCCAAAGCTGACTAATACACCTTGTTAGCCTTAGATTCCATGTTAAGAGTCATCTTTCCCAGGGATTTGCCCTGGATAAGTGTTATGTAGCTGTAGAGCTTGATGGAGAAAATTTTGGTTTACATTGATATGGAGGGCATGGCTCGTCCACCCTTTCTAGAAATAACATACGATGGATGTGTCAGAAATCTTTAGGAGAATGTGTCCAAACCACAACATGTTCATAGATGCTTTGCCAAAAAAGAAAGAGGGATTTGGAGCCTGGAAACACACTGGGTTAAATGAAGTTAAACAGGCTCTTTCCAGCAAGACTTGTCAGAGCCTTTAATATGCTAAAGTGCACTGTGAGTCTCCACGAGAAGAGGGTGTGTGTAGAATTCACTGGTTTCCAATATTGGTTGATCACAGAACTCTTCTTTTCTTCCACAGAGTATTTCGTGGGCTTAATGTTCTGCAGAAACACTGGCAAACGGTGCCTCTGGTGGCAGCAGAATTTCGTATATTTCCCCCATGTCTCCCATCTCTCCCAGCTGTGGTTTTCACTGTTAGTCCTCCTCACCTTTGCCTTCACCCCTCTTCTCTCGCCTGTTCTTCTGCCTCTTCTTCCACCTGTTCTTATTATCCTACCTTCGCTTATGATTCCTCCTCCCACCCTTCCTCCTGCTCCTTCCTTCTCTCCTCTATGCCCCTCATCTGTTGTCCCCGCGTCTCTCTCCATCCCTCTCCCCTGTCCCTCTCTCGCGCTTTTTCTCAGACTGGGCGACCCACGGGGACATCCCGCCTGATTGGCAAGTATCATTCCTGACCAGCAGAGCCAGCGATGGCGCTGCCTGCTCTTCCCAGGTGTGGTGTTAATTTTAAAGCGATGGGCTTTAACATCGCATCAGCCTCCTTAAGGGGCGATCCTTTGTTCTAGATTCAGACAAAGCAGCACAGTCGGCCTTAAAAGAAAAAAAAAAGCTGTTTCATTTTATATTGGAAAAATACAATGTGACATCTGGAGAATAAATTGTTCAGTCAGCCAGAAATACGCCTTGTAAAAATTGCTTAGGTTTCTGTAACAAGATTATTTACTGCGAGTGTTCACCTATAATACAGCACACTTTTGAAATGGACCTTTTATGAAACACATCAAGAACTGTAGAAATGTATTCAGTGCATTAATCTACAACACTGCACACTTTGCCACACTTTTAGAGCAGATTTCAAAACTCAGGCCATCTAATGAGATAGAAAAAAGTTATTCTCGTCCTGTATTCATTCCAGTCATGTTCTATACTGAGCCCTTGGGATATTTAACATAACGCAATAGGTTTTTCAACATACACACCCCCACACACACACCCACGCTCACACACACTGTCACACACACTCACGCACAAACAAAATATATGACTGTTCAGATGAGGATTCAGTTGAGAGTGCACTGGGCCCATATTTCAACAGCCCACGTGTGAGGCAGAGGCCGGCTATTTTAGATACCAGAACTTTATAAATATTTAAAGATCTTGATTTAATCCAAATGAGAGATCGCTCAGGTGCTGTCAGTTACTTACGTAACTCCTTCTTTTCTGATCAGGGGGTGACAGTTTGGATAGCGTTCTGCTGGCAATTTGAGGAACTGCCTCTGTTGGAATCTGGCAGCTGGGATCAGGCCCGAGGTGGCTGAAGCAGGTGGATTGTGGAGAAGTGGGGCAGGTGGGGGAGGCAGGGAAAAGATGACTGCTTTGCTGACCTTGACTTTTTCTTTTTTTTCTATTCTGGTGACAGCAATGGGTTATTCTAGCTGGATGGCTCAGGAATAGATGGCCCAAGTCCTTCTACCTTAAGGTGAACTCAACTGCCCCTTTGGTTCAATGGACATCAGTTCTAGAAGATACAGACAGAGCAAAGACTCTGCAGAGTGATTCCTCCCCAATCCAATGAGAGGCCCAGGCTTTGCTCAAAGTTCACCTTGGCCCATTGACTTCAGGGTTGTTGCTGGGAAAGCTAAACTGCAGGAAAGAAGACAGTATGGAAATTCAGGAGAGGAGAGAATAAGGACCAACCCCAAATTCTCTCTCCAATGTCAAAGATTAACCGATTTCTCAGTCACCCCTTCCCATGCTCCTGGCATCACCACACAGCAAATATTGCATTACACTCACGGTAGAGCTAGTGGCGGTTGTATGTCCTCCTCTGCATCTTGGAGGTTGGATGGAGTGCTGGAGACTCCTAAGCCCAACTTTCTGAGGGTCTCCTTTTTAACGGACTTTGGCATTTTCCATTTTTGTTTTTCTGAATCTCATGCTTTGGGAAACTAGCAGACTCCTTGAGAAACTTTCTTCTTCTCACTGCTTCTATTTCTTTCATGGGAACGTTGTCTTCACTCTTCATGGTCCAAACCAAGGCACTTATCTTCCATGAAACCTTCCATGACCCCCTGGCTCATCCTAATTTTTTCATTCTTGATCCTCTCATGTAAGGTATGGACCATGGAGTTTAGCAATCAACCACACACGGCCTGGCCTTGCCTCTCCTAGTGCGTCTCCCTCTGTATGTTAAGCAGGGGGACATAGGGGAATGGAAAGCCCAGTGCACCAAGAGTGAGCAAACTAGGATTCCAGCATCCCCTCTCCCCACCTTTATTCATCATGTGGATCTTGGGCAAGTGCCTTAACCATTTTGAGCTTCAATTTCCTTACCTATCAATGGAGGCATTACTTACAGTACTTGTCTCATAAAATAGTTATTAGTATTAAGTGAACGAATTAAGTGAAAGCATTTCACAAACTGAAAATCCTGCAACATATATAGAGTATCAAAAATATTGATCTTCTTGTCTTATTTTCCTTCCATTTCCCCACAGTGGCTAGAAAATGGTTGAACACACAGTAGGAAATCAACAAATATCTGTTCGTTCTACTTGCCCTAGGGTGTCCCTCACCAGTTCTACCTTCTGGAAGGTCTACTACAAAGTACAGAGCAGGCCCTAATCAGAATGAAAAAGATTTGAAGACTGCGTCTATTCTTTCAAAGATAGATTCAGAGAGCTGAGTTTAGGTTTTCCCTTACAATTTTCTAAGAGCCTGGGTTGAAAACTTTGTTATAGACAATTCTCTGGAAAGATTCTAGGTGTGACTTAAAAGTTTAGCACAAACCATAAGACATTTTTTCCCTCCGTTCACAAATAGAGAATACTAACAAATTAGGACCACTATTTGATAAGCCAGAGGTCATTGAGTTATTTCCTGTAAGGAACATGCCTGTACTGAAGGAAAATGAGAAACATCGAAAATCTGGTGAGAGTCTGTCTTAGTCTGTTTTGTGCTGCTATAACAGAATACATGAGACTGGGTAATTTATAAAGAACAGAAGTTGGCTCACAATTCTGGAGGTTGGAGGTCCAAGATCAGTGTGCTGGCATCTTGCAAGGGCCTTCTTGCTGTGTCATAACCTGGCAGGAGGCATCACGTGGATGGGGGCTGGGGGGAGGCCAAACTCCTCCTTCTGTAAAGAACCCACTCCTGTGATGACGGCATCGATCCATTCATGAGAGCAAAGCCCTCACGACCTAATCACCTCATAAAGTTTCCACCTTCCAGCACCTCTGCTTTGGGGATGAAGTTTCCAATGCATGAATTTTGGGGAACACATTCCAACCATAGCAGATCCCGTTTGATTAGGAATTCAGTTGACTTACTTCTTGGTTTTTTATTTCTTCACAAATGACGTTTCCCTTGTACTCTGAAAAAAACAATAAATTTCACTGTGGACAAGGAGAAATACCCTGTTTTCCTTTGTCGCACTGGTGGCCTGGGAGAGAAATTTGATTAAAAGGTCTTAACACTGGCCCTGAGGCTCAGAGCCACTCGGATGCTTGAAGATTCCACATTCAGGCAGAGGCTGACATGTGTGATATATCTGGATATGGTCTGGCTCTTAAGATTGGGGCAGGTAAAGGGCAGGTGAACCCTTTCAAGCCAGTCTCTCTTGGGAGTTCTGGAATCTCCATGTCATTGTGATGGAAAAGAGAGGAGAGACAGCATCAGGATTGCCAGCTCCTGTGAGAGATCCTGGCCTCTCTGTCCCTGGTTGAAGCAACTCTGTCTCTTTTCCCTTGTTCCAAATAGCTGACAACACATCTAAACATCAAACTGATGCTGGGGTACCTACAGGCTCCAGACTGTAAAATGTGTCGGCTCACAGTTCTGGAGGCTGGGAAGTCCAAGATCAAGGTGCTGGCATCTGTAAGGGCCTTCTTTCCATGTCATAATTTCTACGGCCCCACCCATAGAATTCAGCCCATTTCCCTAAAGCAATGCCTAAAGGGTGTTGGGAGAATCATATCTCAACATGGCCTCATTCATTCATTTATGAAAAAGGCTTGTAGGTTCATGGTTTTGTAACGAAAGCTGTGGGAGAAATAGAAATAAGTAAGACATGGTCCTCTTCTCAAGGGACTCACCATCTGCTGGGGGAAACCGCTGTAAAAATCCAATGATGGCTCTAGGCTGTTAAGTGTTGTGGTATACACGTAAGTGAGGTTCACTGAAAGAGCAGGGAGGAAGAGATTTATGTGGGCTGAGGGGCCAACGAAAGCTCCTTTGAGAAGGCACATGATCTAATGAAGCCTGCTTATGGTGATCAAACCAGTATCTTCAGCCATTACACTTTAGCCATGGTTTTAGCACTGGATCGATCAAAGAGCCATTTGAGGAATATTTGGCAAGCCCTGTTGGAGTAAAGGTCCCAGAAATTGAGTGTGCTGAGGCTATTTAGATAGGGGACTTGATTCTACAATATTAGCACCCAAGAACCTTTCTCATCTCATCCTGTATATCTTACCTTCTTTGTCTTCATGACTTCTGGTGGCCACTAGCAGGTCAGAACTCTGATTTAGGTACTATCAAAACTATTTGAGTTGCAAGTAACAGAAAGAAGCCAGTTCAAGAGAGCTCAGGCAAAAAATATGGATTTAGTAAAGAATATGAATGTCTCATGGAACCCAGGGGGAGAAATATAGTTGGGTCTTAGAAAGCAATTGCTGTCAGAAACTGGGGAAGCTGCTAGGAACCCCGGCAGTACTCCCCATCATTTCTGTTTCCTCTGAGCATCTCTCATTCTTCTCTTTATGTATCGGTTCTTCCTTCTGCTTCGTCTTTTTAAAAATGGTCGCTGCTCCAGAGCATCCAAGTTTTTAACGTGTTCTTTATATTCTACCATTCACAGAGACTAACAGGTTATCTCTGAATTCCTATTTTATTCACATTCCTGGTAAAGAGAATCTGTTTAAACTAACCTAAGCCAGGTGTCTGTCTTTGGTTCTATCAATTTTGTCCGTAGGATGGATCAAAGGGTGTAAACGTGGCTGTCAAGATCCCATCCCTGTATGCAGACAAGAAGTTCTTAAAACGCAGGAGGATTACTTGAAGGCTGGGCAGATCACCCCCCGCCATCCTCACCTCTCAAAAGAATGTACTACCTGTCCCTTCTTGAGCTCCCATTCTGTGGATGAATCACGAATGGCCAGTTTAGGGAAAGCTCACTTATAGAAAGAAATAAATAAGGAGAAAAAAAGAGCACTATTGATTTTAAATGCCATCCTTTAAGAAAACAGTGATATGAGCCTATTCTTCCTCATAAACTTAAGCTTTGACCATATCAAGGGTGCATTTGTAGTTGTTCCTATTGTGCATAAAAGTCTACTTTGCTTGGTCTCAATAACTTCATTTTCTACCAGTCTTATTATCATGCCTTACAGATGTGTACATGATGCTTCCAGACAAGTCAGGTTCACGAAGGCCCTAGTAAGTCCAAAGTCTTTAATATTAAACACGAGGCCCTTTAAACTGTGACTCCTGCCTACTGCTCCAGTCTCAACTGTTACCACTCCCAACCTTGCAATTTATGTTTCAGGCATTTATTACTGCTTCTAATTCCTGAAACAGTGTGTGGCATTTGTGATCCCCATGCCTCTGAACATCCTATTCCCTCTTTCAGGAACCCCCTTCCCATCACCCATCCATACCATGAACTCTTACGTACGCATTAAAACCTGGCTCATATACACACCCCCTCCAGGAAGCTCTCCCTGAGACTCTCTCTCTGTATCTCCTAAAGTGGGATGATGAGGTGACCTAACCCAACACAAAGCAGCACTCTGAAGCCAGATACCTCCACACATAGCACCACCTTCACTCTCTCTCTTTTTGTTCATTCTCAAATTATTCACATATACTGGACTCTGAGCTCCCTTAGGGTAGCACTGTTCTGTTTATCCCCACATTTATTCCCCTGTGAACACATACCTTTGCACAGGAAAGTGGTATGGTTTGGAGATTAAGTATGAGACCTCTGCTGTCAGATGGATCTGCCAGGGTTCAAATGTCAGCTCTTCCAATTCTTAGCTATAACCCTGGGCAAGTTATCTTACTGTCTCTATCCCTGTTTTCACACCTATTAATATAAAATGGTTATAATCGTGAGACTTACCTGTCACGGTTATAATGTGGAGAGTTAATGAGATAATTAATGCATGTAACATAGTAAGCCTCGATGAATATTGGCTTTTATAAGAAATCTTATGAACAGAATTTCTCTCTTATTTGATGACTTAGAAGACACTCTATTTCAACAAACAAAATTTTATGCAGCTTGAGGTCTTCACTAAGAACGATGATAGACCATTGTTTAGTAGATGGGCCAAAGTGCTGGTTACCAGAAGGTTCTGGTTAATAAATTAGCAGGTTCATCTCTTGCCACTTTTCTTTTTTAGCTTGCGTCCATTCCCCTTTTCCTGGATGGGGAAGAAATGGAAATACAAGTTGAGCTTTGATTTCCTTCCAGAGCTGTTCCATCCTTTTCCCAGCTTGCCAGCCAAGCCTCCAACTCATCCGAGAAAAGTGCTCATCTCAGGACAACAGAGGAACTCTTGTAAGGTTCTAGAATTCTCAGTTGTTCAGGCAGAACTCCAGGGGGAATACTCCCTTACTCTGAAAGAGAGAACAGATATTAGGGAAGTAATTCATCCCTTTCACATGTACACTTTTCCTCTCCCTCTTTCTCTCTCCCTCCCTCCCTCTCTTTCTCTCTTTCACACACACTTCGCTTCTGTTTATGAGCGATAGGATTTTTGGATTTGTAAGAAAATACACCTATTTTGCTAAGTCTGTGGTGACAGCTCTTCTCTCCAGATCTTACTGGAGCTGTTCCCTAACTGTGCCCACATCCTACAGGGTGCGAGGATCGAAGGCTAGACACTCCCCTGCCCCAATTCTTACCCAC
This sequence comes from Propithecus coquereli, assembly GCF_000956105.1. NCBI lineage: Eukaryota > Metazoa > Chordata > Mammalia > Primates > Indriidae > Propithecus > Propithecus coquereli. Next base: position 780,592 of record NW_012142746.1, read on the forward strand.
CTTCTCACCCACCTTCTCTTGCTTCCTGCCCAGCCCCTCATGCACTTGCTTCCTGTTCCTTCTCTTCTTTCATCTCTCTTCTCTCTGTATGTCTCCCCTCTGTCTCTCCTCTTCCCGCCCTTCTCTGTTCCTCTTTCCCTCCTCCCACCTCTCTCTGCCTGCTCTATTACTCAAGGTGCCTGCCCATTCCTGGTCATATTCCGTTCTCAGCTCTGGGAGATGAGATGCATTTTCAGCTCCACAAAACCAGCCCCCAGGGCTGTGTTCCTCACGCGAGAGCACAGCTTTTGTGGGCCGGCACATGCTCGGAGGTTCTGGCGCTAGAACACAGCAGACAGCCTCTTCCCTTGCTCTGTAGAATTCGGACAATGTTGCTCCATCCAGAAAAGCCTGCACTTCCAGAGCTGGTGCTTTTGGCCCCAGCCAAGCTACTCTTTGAACTCTTTATTTTGAAACCATGTCTTGTTGGATTCTACAGCAGTCTGAGTCAAAAAAAAGAAGAAGAAAAAAAAGAAAGAAAGAGAAATGGGAAATGGCCTGATTGCCACATACTGATGAACTGACCTGGAGCACAATAGATCTCTAGCATGGTGCAAATAACTTTCTAAAATCTGCTGCCACTTTTCTAAATATTAGCATTAGGATTAAACAGAAATGTCTCTTGTCAAAGGAAAAAAAAAAAAAGAATGCTAGGTTTAGGGCCAGAGGGAGTTGATTCCAACATTCATTATGATATTTTAAAAAATATATTTCAATTTGGAGAAAATGAGATAGGGGATGACTTGGGTACAGAAGAGGTTTTTTTTTTTTTTTTTATTTGAGAGGGGGTTGGGTCTGAAGCTGTGCATGTCAGAGAATTTACCCAGGAGGATGGCAAACCTGCGGCAGAGTCAATTTAGTTACAAGATCAAAATCTCTTGACTCACAGGAGACAGTGTTAAAAGGTTGGGAACAGCTACAGATCTCTTAAAATCATGCTTTTGCAGCAAAATCAGATTCTGAATTGCTTTACAGGCTCTCCATTTATAAAGCCCCTTTCAAGCTGGCAGTTTTTGGTTCAGGCAGTCAGGATGTTTAGGAAGGTGTCGAACCAAAGCATTGACTTCATGCACCCCTCGTCCCCCACTCCTGCCCTGACCCCCAGTCCTCACCTAGGTCAGGCCCAGCTACTTAAAAGACAAGAGAAAAAAGTAAAGTCCCAGATTAGGATGGTTTTCCAGTGCTTGTGGAATGGTTGCCAGTCTAAGAAGCCACTGCCTGATGCCTTCCTACTAATATTAATACCGCATGAGTTAACAACAGCTACTGAGCACTTACTATGTGCCAGGCATTGTGCCAAATATTTAAGGACAGGTGTTGGCAAAGGATGGCCCATGGACCAAGTCTAATCTACTGCTTCATTTTGTGCAGGCTGCAAGCTCAGAATGGCTTGGACACTTTTTAGATGATTCAAAAAAATCAAAAGGAGAATATTTCATGACTCATGAAAATTATACAAAAACCCAATCACGATGTCCATAAGTAAAGTTGTTTTTTTTTTTTTTTTTTTGAGACAGAGTCTCACTGTGTTGCCCGGCCTAGAGTGCCGTGGCGTCAGCCTAGCTCACAGCAACCTCAAACTCCTGGGCTCAAGCGATCCTCCTGCCTCAGCCTCCCAAGTAGCTGGGACTACAGGCATGCGCCACCATGCCCGGCTAATTTTTTCTATATATTTTTAGTTGTCCAATTAATTTCTTTCTAATTTTAGTAGAGATGGGGTCTCGCTCTTGCTCAGGCTGGTTTCGAACTCCTGAGCTCAAACAATCCTCCTGCCTCACCCTCCCAGAGAGCTAGGATTACAGGCGTGAGCCACCGTGCCCGGCCCCCATAAGTAAAGTTTTGTTGGAACACAGCCATGTCCGTCCATTCATTCATTCAATAGACTGTGTCTGCTGGACACAGTCATCTCCACATACTATCTGTGGCTGCTGGTGGGCTACAAGGGCAGGTTAAGCAGTTGCAGCAGAAATCATATGACCCACAAAGCCTAAAATATTTACTATCTAGCCCTTTACAGAAAAAATTTGCCAACCCCTACTGATGTACAACACCTCATTCTTACAATGGCCTTCTAAGTAGGGACTATAATTATCCCAATTGTTACGGGTGGAGAGGGAATGGCAGTGTAGGGAAGTCATTGTGCCTTAAGTACTTCGCTTAATTTCCTGCTTGAAAAGTCACTTTTAATGAGACTATTTTAAAAGAAGGCACTTCTCTAGGTGCTAGGGAGTGGGGAGAAGTGACTGGACAAAGTCAAAATCTGGAAGAATCTAAGGTAGGAGCCCATTATAGGTAGTTAATGTAATTCTTTATTTCTGTAGAGTAGACTCCTAGAAAGAGAATTATTAGGTCACATTTAACATTTTAATAGAAACTGCTAGTTACCCTCCAAAATATTTTACCAGTGTTTACTTTTTAAATTTTTTGATACACTATGTTTGTATATATTTACGGGGCACATGTGAAATCTTATTACAGATGTAGGATTTGTAATGATCAAGTTAGGGTATTTAAGGTATCCATTACCTGAGTATTTGTCATGTCTATGTGTTGAGTACATTTCAGGTCTTCTTTTCTAGCTATTTCGAAAACTACAATACTTTGTTGTTAACTATAGTTGCCCTACTTTGCTATCGAACTTTGCAGCTTATTCCTTCTAACTCTACATTTGTACCCTTTAACTGGCCTCTCTTCATCTCCCACCCCACCCCCCATCAACTCATACACCCTTCCCAGGCTCTGGTATCTGCCATTCTACTCTCGACCTCCATGTGATCTACTTTATTTTAGCTCCCACATATGAGTGAGAACATGTAATACTTGTCTTTTTGTGCCTGGCCTTGTTTCACTTGGCAGAATGACCTCAGTTCCATCCATGTTTCTGCAAATGAAATGATTTCATTCTTTTCATATGGCCAAATAGTATTCCACTGTGTATATACACCACATTTTCTTTATGAAGTGATGAGCACTAAGGTTGATTCCATATCTTTGCTATTGTGAATAGTGCTGCAATTAAACATGGGAGTTTACATATCTCTTTGATAGTATCGATTTCTTTTCTTTTGGATAAATATCCAGTAGTGGGATTGCTGGATCATACAGTAGTTTTATTTTTAGTTTTTTGAGAAATCTTCATACTGTTTTCCATAGTGGCTGTACTAATTTACATTCCCACCAACAGTGTATAAGAGTTCTCTTTTCTCCATATCCTTGCCAACATCTGTTTTGTGTGTGTATGTGTGTGTGTGTTTATAATAATAGCCATTCTAACTGGGGAAAGATGATAACTCCTTGTGGTTTTGATTTGCATTTCCCTGATAATTAGTGATGTTGAGCATTTTTTCATATACCTGTTAGCCATCTGTATGTCTTCTTTTGAGAAATGTCTATTCATGTCCTTTGCCCATTTTTTAATGAGAGCATTTGTGTTTTTTACTGTTGAGTTGTTTGAGTTCCTTGTCTATTCTGGATATCCTGTCAGATGAGAAGTTTGCAAATATTTTCTCCCATTCAAGAGGTTGTCTCTTCACTGTGTTTATTTTGTCTATTGCTGTGCAGAAGCTTTTCAGTTCAATATAGTCCCATTGTCTGTTTCCATTTTTGTTGTCTGTGCTTCAAGGTCTTAGCCATAAAATATTTGCCCAGACCAATGTCCCAAAGAGTTTTCCCTGTTTTCTTATATTAGTTTTATGGTTTGGGGTCTTACATTTAAGTCTTTAATCCATCTTAGTTGATTTTTGTATTTGGTGAAAGATGGGGGTCCAGTTTCATTCTTTTGCATGCAGTTATCCAGTTTTCCTAGCACCATTTGTTGAAAAGTGTGTCCTTTTACCAGGGAATGTTCTTAATAGCTTTGTCAAAAATCAATTGTCTCTAAATATGTGGATTTATTTCTGGGTTCTCTATTCTGTTCCATTGGTCTATATGTTGATTTTTATACCAATACCATGCTGTTTTGGTTACTATAGCCTTGTAATATATTTTGAAGTCAGGCAGTGTGATATTGCCAGCTTTGTTATTTTTGCTCAGAACTGCTTTGGCTATTCTGATTCTTTTTACATTCCATAGACATTTTTTTCTACTTATTTTTTAATTGTATATATTCATGGGGTACAAGTGCAATTTTGCTACATTAACGTATTGCATGGTGGTGAAGTCAGGGCCTTCAGTGCATCCATCACTGAAGCAATACACATTGTACCCACCAAGCAACTTGCCATCATCTACACCCCTCTAACCTCCCCCACCTCTCTGAGTTTCCATTGTCTATCATTCCACACTCTGCTTCCATCCATATAAATTTTTTAGAATTGTTTTTTCTATTTCTGTGAAAAATGACATTGGTATTTTGATAGGAATTGCATTGAATCCGTAGATTGCTTTAGGCAATATGGTCATTTTAATTATATTAATTCTTCCAATTCATGAGTATAGGATATTTTTCCATTTGTTTGGTCCTCTTCAATTTCTTTCATCAGTGTTGTGTAGTTTTCTTTGTAGAAATCTTTCACCTCTTTGGTTAAATATATTCCTAGGTATTTAA
>NW_012142746.1:786926-787554 GCF_000956105.1 Propithecus coquereli
TTTTTTGGAATTCTCTTGTATCTCACTGAGTTTCCTTAGTATTTATATTTTGAATTCTTTTTCTGGGATTTTGTGAATTTCTTTTTGCTTTGAATCTTTTGCTGGAGAATTAATGTGTTCCTTTGAAGGTGTCATATTTCCTTGCTTTTCCATGTCTCCTGTGTCTTTATGTTGATATCTATATATCTGGTGTAACAGTTGCTTTTTAAAATTTTTTGAATTTGCTTTTGTATAATGGAGAGAATTTTTTCCTGAAGGTGTATCTATGCTCTTGGTTGAGTAGAGCACTTTGACTTTGATTCTGGGTACATTCAGTTGTGTAATCTCTGTATGATTTCTTCAGCTGTAAACAGCTTCAGTTGTGTCTGTGATTTCCTTGGTAGCCTAGGGTGAAGTTGTTAGTGGAGACTGTGGCGAAGTTTTCTGGGAGCTGGAATATCAGGAAGGCCAGTCTTTGGGCCCCAGTGGTAGCAGTCGTGGGCTGAGCATACCTGTCATTGGGCCCCAGAGTGGTATATGCTGGTGCTGGTGTTAGCAGGTCTGGGCAGGCCTATTCTTGGGCCTCCGGGTGGCTTGACCAGGTGCTGAGAATGGCAGTGATGGGCTGGGTGTGTGGGTGGGTTTTCAA
>NW_012142746.1:787604-791826 GCF_000956105.1 Propithecus coquereli
CTTGCTCAGGCTGGTCTCAAACTCCTGAGCTCAAACAATCTGCCCGCCTTGGCCTCCCAGAGTGCTAGGATTACAGGCGTGAGCCACCGCGCCCGGCTCAATATGGTTATTTTAATGATATTAATTCTTCCAATTCATGAGCATGGGATGTTTTTCCATTTGTTTGGTCCTCTTCAATTTCTTTCATCAGTGTTTTGTAGTTTTCATTGTAGAGATCTTTCACCTCTTTGGTTAAATATATTCTTAGGTATTTTAATATTTCTGTGGCTTTTGTAAATGGGATTGCCTTCTTGATTTCTTTTTCAGCTATTTCATTATTGGTATATAAAAATGCTCCTGATTTTTGAATGTTGATTTTGTGGCATACAACTTTACTGAATTTGTTTATCAGTTCTAAGACTTTGTTGGTGGAGTCTTCTGGTTTTTCTGAATATAAGATTATGTTATCTACAAAGAAGGATAATTCGACTTCTTCTTTTCCAGTTTGGATGCCTTTTATTTCTTTTCCTTGCCTGATTGTTCTGGCTAGGACTTCTAGTACTATGTATTATGCTATGTTGAATAGGAGTGGTGAAGGTGGGCATCCTTGTCTTGTTCCAATTCTTAGAGGAAAGACTTTCAACTTTTGCCCATTTAGTACGGTGTTGGCTGTGCGTTTATCATATATGGTCTTAATTATTTTGAGGTACGTTCCTTCTATGCCTAGTTTTATAAGAGTTTTTGTTAGGAGGGGATGGTGTATTTTATCAAATACTTTTTCTGCATCTATTGAGATGATCATATGATTTTTGTCCTTCATTCTGTTGCTGTGATGTATCACATTTATTGATTGTATATGTTGAACTATCTTCGAATCCCAGGGATAAATCCCACTTGATTATGGTGTATTAACTTTTTGACATGCTTTTGGATTCAGTTTGCTAGTATTTTGTTGAGGATTTTTGCATCTAGATTTATCAGGGATATTGGTCTGTAGTTTTGTGTTATTGTGTCATTCTCTAGTTTTGGTATCAGGGTAAAGCTGTTCTCATAGAATGAGTTGGGGAGAATTCTCTCTTATTCAAATTTTTTGAAATAGTTTGAGGAGGATTGGCATTAGTTCTTCTTCATATGTTTGGCAGAATTTGGCTGTGAATCCATCCAGTCCTGGGCTTTTCTTTGTTGGGAGACCTTCTGTTACTGATTTAATCTTGCTACTCATTAGTGGTCTGTTCAAGTTTTCTATTTCTTCCTGATTCAATCTTGGTAGGTTGTATGTTTCCAGGAATTTATCCATTTCCTCTACGTTTTTCAGTTCATTAGCATATAGTTGTTCATAGTCTCTGATGATCTCTTGTATTTCTGTGGTATCGGTTGTAATGTCTCCTTTTTTATTTGTGATTTTGCTTATTTGGGTCTTCTCTCTTCTTTTTCTTGATTAGTCTAACTAGTGTTTTATCAATTTCATTTATCTTTTTTCAAAGAACCAATTTTTCATTCTGTTGATCCTTTGTATTGTTATTTTAGTCTCTGTTTCATTCAGTTCTGCTCTGATCTTTATTATTTCTTTCCTTCCACTAATTTTGGGTTTGAATTGTTCTTGCTTTTCTAGTTCCTCGAAGTGCATCATAGATTGTTTATTTGAAATCTCTCTGTTTTTTTTGATGTAGGTGTTTATTGCAATAGACTTCACTCTTAGCACTGCTTTTGCTTTATTCCATAGGCTTTGCTTTTGTGTTTCCATTTTTATTTCTTTCAAGAACATTTTTGATTTGCATCTTAATTTCTTCATTGACTCAATGGTTGTTCAGAAACATGTTTAATTTCCTTGTATTTTTTTATTTTCCAAAAATCCTCTTACTGATGATTTTAGTTTTATTCTTTTGTGATCAGAGAAGGTACTTGATATGATTTTGATTTTTAAAAAATTTTTGAGACTTGTTTTGTGACCTAACAGTTGCTCTATCCTAGAGAATGTTCCAAGTGTTAATGAGAAGAATGTATATTTTTGCAGTTACTGGATAAAATGCTCTGTAAATGTCTATTAGACCCATTTGGTCTAAAATCCAGTTTAAATCTAATGTTTCTTTGTTGATTTTCTGTCTAGGCAATCTGTCTAATGGTGAGAGTGGGGCATTAAAATCCCCCATTATTAGTGTCTTGGAGTCTATCTCTCTCTTTAGATCTAGTAATATTTGCTTAATGAGTCTGGGTGCTCCAGTGTTGGGTGCATATATATTTAGAATTGTTACGTCTTCTTGCTGGGTTGATTTCTTTATCATCATATAATCATCTTCTTTGTCTTTTTTTTTACTGTTTTTGTCTTAAAGTCTGTTTTATCTGATATAATTATAGCTATTCCTGTTCACTTTTACTTTCCATTTGCATGGATGAAATTTTTACATCACTTTACTTTCAGTGTATATGTGTCTTTACAGGTAAAGTACATTTCTTGTAGGCAGCATGTGGTTTGATCATGTTTGTCTGGTTTTTTTTTTTTAATCATCTGTGTTTAGCCAGACTATATCTTTTAAGTGGATAATTTAATAAATTTGCTTTCAAGGTTATTATTGATATGTGATGTTTTGTTCCTGTCATATTGCTAATTGTTTTCTGGTTGTTTAATATATTCTTTTTTCCTTTCTTCTTCTCTTATTGTTTGTCATCATGATTTGGTGGTTTTCTATAGTTCTACCACTTGAGTTCTTTCTCTTCCTCATTTGTGTGTTTGCTTTACCAGTGAGTTTTATACTTTCATATGTTCTTATGATGATAAATATTGCCCTTCCACTTCTAGGTTTAGGACTCCCTTGAACATTTCTTGTAGGGCTAGTCTAGTGGTAATGAATTCTCTCAGCTTTTGCTTGCCTAGAAATGACTTTATTTCTCTTTCATTTATGAAGGATAATTTTGCTGGATATAGTATCCTTGACTAGCAGGCTTTTTTCTTTCAGCACTTTGAATATATCATCCTGTTCTCTCCTGCCCTGTAAGGTTTCTGCTGAGAAATCTTCTGTTAGTGTGATGGGGCTTCCTGTATTGATGACTAGACACTTTTCTCTTGTTGTTTTTAGAATTCTATCTTTGTCATTGACTTTAGACAGCTTGACTATAATGTACCATGGAAAAGACATTTTTGCATTGTATCTGTTTGGGGATCACTGAGTCTCTTGGATCTGAATATCTAAATCTCTTGCTAGACTTGGGAGGTTTTCATCAATTATTCTGTTAAATAGCTGTTCTAACCCTTTTATTTTCTCTTCACCTTCTGGGATCCCAATAATTCAAATATTTGGTTGCCTTATGGTGTCCCATATGTCATGCAGGCTTTGCTCATTCTTTTTTATTCTTTCTTCTTTATTTTTGTCTGACTCGGTTATTTCAAAAGACCTGTCTTCAAGTTCTGAGAGTATTTCTTCTGCTTGATCTAGTCTATTGTCGAAGCTTTCAAATGTATTTTGTATTTCATTCAATGAATTCTTCAGTTCCAGAATTTCTGTTTGATTCTTTTTTATGATATCTGTCTGTCTGGTAAATTTCTCATTTGTATCCTGAATTGTTTTTCTGATTTATTTGTATTGTTTTTTGGAATTCTCTTGTATCTCACTGAGTTTCCTTAGTATTTAAATTTTGAATTCTTTTTCTGGGATTTTGTGAATTTCTTTTTGCTTTGAATCTTTTGCTGGACAATTAATGTGTTCTTTTGAAGGTGTCATATTTCCTTGCTTTTTCATGTTTCCTGTGTCTTTATGTTGATATCTATACATCTGGTGTAACAGTTGCTTTTTAAAATTTTTTGAATTTGCTTTTGTATAATGGAGAGAATTTTTTCCTGAAGGTGTATCTATGCTGTTGGTTGAGTAGAGCACTTTGACTTTGATTCTGGGTACATTCAGTCATGTAATCTCTGTATGATTTCTTCAGCTGTAAACAGCTTCAGTTGTGTCTGTGATTTCCTTGGTAGCCTACGGTGAAGTTGTTAGTGGAGACTGTGGTGAAGTTTTCTGGGGGCTGGAATATCAGGAAGGCCAGTCTTTGGACCCCAGTGGTAGCAGTCGTGGGCTGAGCATGCCTGTCATTGGGCCCCAGAGTGGTATATGCTGGTGCTGGTGTTAGCAGGTCTGGGCAGGCCTATTCTTGGGCCTCTAGGTGGCTTGACCAGGTGCTGAGAATGGCAGTGATGGGCTGGGTGTGTGGGTGGGTTTTCAATCCCCTAGGCAGTCAGAGTGGTGTGGGTGATGGC